>NC_091457.1:95423595-95723595 GCF_027789765.1 Dendropsophus ebraccatus
GCGATAATGGAAATGTAACAAGTTGGAGATTAGGAGCGTACAATAATTTACTACTATTATCTGGTAATTCTCACTCGCTTGGTCCTATGTTCCATCTAGGTCAGCCGCACACATAAAAATGGTATTCAGGACCAAGATTTCATCCTAAACAATATTCTGCGTGTGCTTAAGTGGTATAAATTTATACCAGTCGAACATATATAATTATATCAGTAGATGTCCAGATTATCCCAGCATGTTCCATATTATATACACAAAGGTTTATAATATATATTTGTTGTAGATATATAATTATATCAGTAGATGTCCAGGTTATCCCAGCATGTTCCTTATTATATACACAAAGGTTTATAATATATATTTGTTGTAGATATATAATTATATCAGTAGATGTCCAGGTTATCCCAGCATGTTCCTTATTATATACACAAAGGTTTATAATATATATTTGTTGTAGATATATAATTATATCAGTAGATGTCCAGGTTATCCCAGCATGTTCCATATTATATACACAAAGGTTTATAATATATATTTGTTGTAGATATATAATTATATCAGTAGATGTCAAGGTCATACCAGCACCATCCACATCATTATATATATAAAGATTTGTAACATATCTGCTGTATATGATGAAGATGTATAACATATACCAGCTGTCCATATAATTATATAAAAAAAACATATCCACAAAATACTAGAATGATCCAAATCAAATTGTGCAGTTTCAAATTACAGATTGATACAATAAGTATAAGTATGCTTTACTCATCCAATGGAAGCATAGAATCCAGGGTCTTTAAGTGAATTGTAGACTGGCCACAAGAGCTGATACTCTCCTACTATGAACCCTTGGTTTAGACTGAATGACATAAGACACTCACCTGGGACTGTAATGATAAAGTCAAGGAGCAAATCACACAGGACTAATCATACCATAATATTATCATATTAGAATAAAAATGTTGTAAGAAGATGTCCTCTGCCATGCCCAATAAGAATGACGGATGTTAGGACACCCCCTTTCACTGATGGTTAAAAGGGAAGTCCGGGGAAATGTTTTATGAAAGTATTTGTATTGCCCCCTAAAAGTTATACAAATCACCAATATACACTTATTATGGGAAATGCTTATAAAGTGCCCTTTTCCCTGCACTTACTACTGCATCAAGGCTTTACTTCCTGGATAAAATGCTGATGTCACGACCAAACTCCCAGAGCTGTGTGGGCTGTGGCTGCTGGAGAGGATGATGGCAGAGAGATGGTCAGTGTCTCTCCAGTGCCCTGTGTCCCTCTGTCATCATCCTCTCCAGCAGCCACAGACCGCACAGCTCTGGGAGTTGGGTCGTGACATCACCATTTTATCCAGGAAGTGAAGCCTTGATGCAGTAGTAAGTGCAGAGAAAAAAAGCACTTTATAAGCATTTCCCGTACTAAGTGTATATTAGTGATTTGTATAACTTTTGGGGGGGCAATACAATACTTTCATAAAAATTTTCGCCGGACTTCTCCTTTAAGCATAATTACCCTACCCATAGGCCAACCTGGGCAGGGCCCTAACTCATCCATAGGAACATAAAAGCTGCAGAAGATGGCCTCTATGGCATAACAGCTATTTGATATTTCATGATAATGTTGCCAAATGAAAGACTGTAACAAATGCAAAGGATACAATCATGTGACGGTCAGATGGCGCCCTGTGCCGCAACTTCTCCAACTTCTGCAGCTCTTTTATCTCTTTGTTCCTCACTGTGTTGAATTTCTTTATTTCTGCCTGAAAGGAAGACAAGGAGGAGGAATGTCATCCACTTCACAATAAACCATCACACCATTTAGAAGAAATGTCGCACAATTCATTTCTTATATTGTATTTACAAAGATTAAAGGATGCAGCAGCTTATCTGGTTGCAACAACTAAAATAAAGACCATGTAATATAGATAAGTGCCTATAGGGTATAATGTAATATGGATACCTAATACAGATACTAGCAATACACTATAAGGGAAACTTATCAAGTATGGATATGCTGGTCTAAAGTGTAATTCACCCACTTCAGATTTATTAAGAGACAAAGACTAAATAAATCTGGTCTATTTGAGGCTGCCCATGTGGTAGCTGCAGAAATCTACACCAGCTCCAAGCCAGTATAGATGTACGCTACAATTTATGTCACAGATGGAGGCCAATCCCACTTACACCATGCTGTGTCTCCTGCCTGCCCACTTTGCAAGTGTTTCATGCATTTATATGCAACTGCTTTGTTTGTGCAAAAAAATGTGACTTTTTGGTCTGGGGTAGATGCACCTTTAGGCATCTATCAGTTCTCACAACGTAAATTTTCTAATAATCACGTCCGTTTTTTGACGATTTGCAACAACAGCCGTGATTAATAGAAAATTTACGTTGCACTGCAGTCAATGGAATCCCGGCCGGAGTGTATACACATAGTATACACTCTGGCTGGGATCCCTAGCGGTCGCAGGAAAAAGTGTTCACACACCGGCCGCACTTTCCATTGTGTGCTATGGTGAATTGGGGTGCGGGCACACACTGATGTGACAAGGGTCGGATTAACTTTACCATAGGCCCTGGGCTGTTCACCAGGCCTGGGCCCTCACCACCACCCTACTGTACATATGGCAGCACTAGCGTAGTGTTCATAGTACAGGATGCATAATGTCATGATGTCCTGATCTGTGCAAAATTGCGGTAAAAAACATGAATTTTTTGCAAGTCATGGCAAAACTGTAGCCAGGGACAATACTCCAATGAAAGTATAAGTCTGTTTGGCTGGCCATGGGCCCCCCAGGAGCTCAGGGCCAAGAGCTACCACCTGAAAAGGGCCTATTATAATCTGCTACTGGATGCGCCTGCATCCCAATTCTGGTACTGGTGTTTTACAGTGTGTGAACCCGGCCTTAATAAATATCCCCCTTTATAAGTATAAAGGTACTGGGAGACAAACACACTACAGCTACAGAAGTTTTTAGGACATCTCATTCTAATGGAAATTAATATGGAGTTGTCCCTTCCTTTGTGGTTAAAACAGCCTCTACATCTCTGGGAAGACTTTCTACAAGATTTTGGAGGTGTCTGGGAATTTCACCCATTCACCCAGAAGAGCATTTGTGATGTTCGACACTGATGTTGGGGTGAAAGGGCCTAGATGACATTTTTCGTTCTAGTTAATCATGAAGGTGTTCATTAGGGTTAAGGTCATGGCTCTGTGTGAGCCAGTCAGTCCTTTACAAGTTGTTGTGGCTCCTCAATGCTTTCACTTTTCAGTAACGCCACTCATAGTTAGCCATAGAAGAAATGTAATGAGCATACTTGTGGAATCATAGTACACGACCACCCTGGGCTCCAGTGAGCTCTTCAGAATGACCCATTCTCTTATATTTGGTAGTAAAGGCAGGCTGCATTGGTAGGGGCTTGATATTATACACCAGCAATAGGGCTGAATGAAACACCTGCATTCAGTGATGAAGAAGTGGGGGCCAATACTTTTATCCATACGGTGTATTTGGATACAGAATATGAGGTCATATAGATACATAAAATTTAGATCTTACCCGCCTTTCCTTTATTAAGGGTCCATACATTTTCATTGGGTTTACAACTTTGGTTTCCAGTCTCTCCACCTGCATATACAAAAGACATAAAGTTACACTTTGAAGAAGTGTAGGGAAGACTAAGATTACCAGACAAATGAGGCTGCAATATGTATAAGTAAAAGGCCTTTTAGACGGAGCGATCTTTGGCTGACCACGGCTGCAAATAAGCACCGATCAGCGAGATTGGCGATCACTTGCACGGCATAATTAATCAAGCAGCCAAGCCACACAAATGACCGCTGTGTCGTTCTCGCACCCATTTAAATATATTGTTTACACTGGGCGATAAAGATGATTTATAGGGCTGCACAAAAGATGTGATCAGCCAACGAGTGGACACTTTCTCTTAACTTCAGATAAGGATCCCAACACTGATCCTCAAGGGCCCTACTAAACCTGTGGGTCTCACAGTAGTGTACCAACTCCCCCTTCTTCACTATTGGGAGCATGTAGGCTACAGGTAATAAAGTACTCATAGTGATCGTATCGAGATTATGTCTTATTGTTTTTTGGTTTCATTATGGCAGACATTAAATGTGCACTGTATAATTCACCATAACAAAAGTGACCGAACACTCCCTAAGCTTCAACATCTGGCTGTAATATTAGCTGTTGGTTCACCCATTCAGGTGTTGGGCTCCTCTCGCCTATACACAGGCAGCACAACGTCTCAACGGAATTTACCATAATACTACTGATTCCAGAACAGTTTGTCTCGCTCAGTCCACCAGGGTGTATATATATATATTTATATAGCTTTGTTAAGGTGTTTGTAGAGGATGTGAACATGACCGGGGAGAAGACGACTCCCTAGTAATCGTCAGCCAGCAATTAATGAGTAAATAATTAGCTCGCCAGCAGTCTTGTTTCCAGGAAAAGTGGCTGATTAAGAAGGTTGCGAGGCGGCCCTCACCTCCACTCTCATTCCTCTTTCCTGTAGAGAGATCATTTAGCTGCCAGCATGCTTGATTCATTAACACGCTTCTGTGTTTCAAATTACCCAGCAAAGGTCAGCTTTCCATGGGCAGAAGATGAAAATCATTACATGCAGATTATGGCTTTGAGGATTAAGGAGCTATGAATATGGAGATGAGACATGCAGGCGCTGGGAGACGATTGCAGCACAGCGCTCTGGTAATTGACTTGCATAGACATGACAGCTGGAGCGACCTCTCTCTCCGATACTGGATTTAGCTTTGAAGCTTTGCTTGTGCATTTCACCCCTAGTTTTAGCAGCAGCACAACATACAAGAACTCATAACCACTGACATGTAGCGTTTTTGTGCTTAATAAATGATGGGGACAAATGAAACCAGCAACCAGTCTACATGCCCACTATAGATGTAAATGGCAAATGCCATCCAAAACAAGACTGAACCAGTCATTGATGCCTGGCACTGTGGTTCCTACAGTCCATCAGAATGGCTATTCACACACTACGGTTGAAAACCACATTTGCATAACTAAACCGATTTTTGTGATGTGATTGTGTTGATACTGAATGAGATTGGGGTTGGGGATTGGTACCAGTCATATTACTATTGCGGGTAGAGAAATGGCAGTAACCCCCAGCCCCTGGTGCCCAATGTTCATCTTGCCACATAAGGAGATGCCAGTATTATGAATGCCACATAGTAGGTGGGGCCCAGAAGCTTCAAGTTAAGTCTTTTTGGCATGCAGATATCCCTATGGAAAGCGGTCACTTGCTGCAGGGCAAGGCTATGTTCTCACACAGTATTTTTGGTCAGTACTTTGCAACCAAAACCAGGAATGGATTGACAGAAAGGCTATGTTCACACACTGTTGATATTTAGTGGATGGCATTTAACAACAAATAATGTCCATTATTTCAAAACAACAGCCGGCAAATAATGGCAATTATTTGGCAACAAATAATGGCCATTCACATAATGACCAAAATACTGAGCAAAAATACTGTGTGGGAACATAGCCTAATAGTGTATTACATAGAGGCTATATAAATTCTTTTCATCATATAGGAATCTCTACAATTTGATTAGGATCCGTAGTAATAACGTAACATGTACACACGTGATACGATACCTGAGCATGTCTGTAGTCCTGGATCTTTGCCAGCTCTTCCCCCATGTTTTTCATGGTGCTCCTCAGTTCAGGGTTCTCCGTGTTTCCAAAGTCAATAAGTTGTTTTACAAGCTCATCAGCCTTGTCCCGTAGTTTGGCTGTTTTGCGTGTGTAAGATGCCAGTATTGAGCAGAACTGTCCAAAATAATGCTCTGCATTGGACACTGTGGTCTCCATGATCTTAACTTGGGCATCTCTGTGGAGAGGAAGTGAATGTTAGGTGATATCTGGTTACCTGGACTGATGCAATGAACAAAGAGAACTCTGCTATAACAATAAGGAGGGTCAGCCAAGGCAAAGAGTAGTACTAAGGCTATGTTCACATTAGCGTTTGACCATCCGGCACCATTCCGTCTACCTTTTCCGTTTTAGAGTAAGCAAAACGGAAACTGTCAGATCCGTTAAAATCCCCATAGATTCCCATGCTATTTTAGTGGGCTCCGTTTGCATGCAATCCGTTCAAGATCCGTTTTTTTGAACGGAAGAAAAAATAGTGTTTGCAGTATTTTTCTTTCCGCTTAAAAAAACGGATCACGAACGGAAAGTGCACTTCCGTTTTTTTTTTACATTGTAGTCAATGAGGACGGATCTAAAACGGAAGGTATTTCCGTTCACATCCGTTTTTTTCATCTGTTTTTGCACTGAGCATGCGCAGAAGCAGCAAGAAACCAAAGGAGAAAAATAAACGGATAGAAAAACGGATGCTGACTGATGCAAACTGATGTACAAAAGTCACTTTTTTTAAGCCAAAATGCAAACAGACCATTAAAAAAGATGAACATTTTGCAATCAGTTTGCATCAGTCTGCTCATCAGTTTGTGCTCATCCGTTTAATGAATATAGACGGATCCGTTAGAAACAAAGAAAAACGCTAGTGTGGCCGAGCCCTAAGACTGTTAAGGGTCCCTCCAGTAGGACAGTTTTTTTTCCCATGAACAATATCTGTCTGCTATCCATAATATAGGTGATAATGTCTGATCACCAAGATTGCCACTGATCACAGGAACAGAGGTTACACAGCAGTCAGGCATGCACACTTTCGCTCCATTTAACTAAATCTAAAGATGGCTAATAGGTGATAAATGTTGTGCATCAGAGAAGCTCTTTCAATTTTCCTGGAAGTTGTGACCCTTGCCATGGCATGCAGCACCTTATTGATGATACTAGTGAGACTCTCTCAGTATAAACCTCTCTAAATTAATCTCTAATCTGATTTTCATCTTTATGGCTGGTGACAATAGAAGGACAAGTTATAATTATTTCATTATCAAGGCATACGCAGCAGAACATGGTCTGTGCTCAACAGATACAAACAATTATCCATTAGTGGAAATTACAGGCCTTGCTGCCACGACTGATGAGAGACATGGAGGGTCAGGAGATATAATCACTATAAAGGGCCTGGATATTATACAACAATCTACAAATCATCATCAGTGCAGGATATCAGTGGAAGCCACCAGACATACATAAGTCACCAGATATATGAATAGATAGATATATGAATTTGATCAGTTCCAGGTTGTGCCACTCTAGGCACGAGATAGTTATAGAATGCTAAGGAACCAAAAAGCCCAGCATGACTGAATACAAGAGTTATAAAACAAAAAAAGGAAGAGCTGTATTACAAAGCCTGACCCCCACCTGATACAAGTTACCAAATAAAGTAGCACATTGGGTCGCACTTGGGATGTGTGAAGTTTTAGGGTACAAACACACACAGCAGATACGCAGCAGATTTGATACTGTGTTCAGTTATTTAGATCTAATCTGCTGCGTATCTGCTGCGTATCGTAGCAGTAAATACGCAGCGTATAAGCCGCGTGTGTTTGTACCCTCAAGAGAAACTAAAAATTATCTTTGCTGCGTTACTTTTTATGAGAAATGATTCATGACAGAATATAAATGGAGCCTCAAACTTAAATGCGAAAAGAATCCAGATAAATATTTATAATCAACAATGCCTCTAAAGTGACAATATGAGAAGTGGGGGTATTTAGGCTGCACCAGTGACATGTCACCCAGTAATTCTGCTGCCAGAAGAAATGAACTAAAGAAAAAGTCTGTAAAATCCTGGATATTATCAATCATGCTGGGGTCTAATTGTAATACACATAGTGAGAAGTCATGCAGGTACACAGGTAGCAGGCGGCTGTGTAAATCTTACCTGGATAATACAATGTTCATCTTGGGGGGTCTGAATTATTAATTTTCAGACTCTGGTGCAGAATGGGGGCGTCTCTAGTATAGGGATCAGGTTTGCAGGATCAATGTATTCCCTGCTTGCTTCTGCACCCTTCTTCCTCTAAAGCAGCGTCTCCTCTGCTCCATGGTAACATAACAACAACACAGCAGAGGTCTCCAGGGTGCTGAATACACATCTCTTCTCCATCCAGGGGAGGGGCCCAGCCTGAAATTCCAGCTGGATCTTTAAACAGGACAAACCAGACAGCAAAGTGTTAATATTTACTATGCATCTTTCCAGAGAATTTATAATAAAAAGTGTGTGTTCACATTCCATTAAACTTGTTAAAAACAGCTGATTTCTACCAATATGATTGTTCATGGGGTGAGATCCAACAACAAACTGCCACTTTGACAGCCCAAGGTAAATTTAGCCATGTTTGGGTTCTTCATCCAATAGTCGCTAATCTATCATCCTATAAAGAACTTTCCCAGATTGGTCTTAAACCCGTATTATGCTACGTTTACACGGAACGATTATCGGGCGAATTTTCGCGATAACAATCGAATTCGAACGATAATCGTACATGTAAACACGGCGAACGATCGATAAATCGTTCATTTTGATCTTTTAACATGTTCATAAATCGTCGTTCGTAGTTCGCAAAAAAATTGCCGATCGTTCCGTGTAAACAGTCATCACGTGACGGCCGCCCGCAGACCCGCCCGCCGTCCGGCCCCCCGTTCGCATCCTGGCCCCCCGCTCGCCCACAGCCCCCTGCGCCGGCTCGATCGCCACCGCCGCCGCTCCGATCGCCCCGCCGCTCTGATTGCCCACCTCACCAAATCATCATTTGTTCAGCACCCTTCTAATGGTGCGTTTACACGAAACGATAATTGGCCCGATCGTATGATTAACAATGTCAGAGTAACGATTTTTTTTTTTCATAACGATCGGCGTTTAGACGGTATGATATATCGTACAGAAAATCGTTTTGCGATCGCTTAAGCCTATCTCGCACATTGGTTAAATCGGCGAACGACTGTTCACACGGAACGATCTGCAAATTTTTTGCGAGCGACGATTTGATAACATGTTGAAAGATCAAAATGAACAATTTCTCGTTCGTCAATTGATCGTTCGCTGCACGTACGATTATCGTTCGAAATAGATCGCAAATTCGCACGATAATTGTTACGTGTAAACGCACCTTAATTCTGTCTAATGTTTATGGCTGTTGTAGGCCGATCACATGTGACATGTGAACACATGTGTGATATTAACTGCTGGAATTGTGTATCTAAGGCTACGTTCACATTAGCGTTTGACCATCCGGCACCATTCCGTCTACCTTTTCCGTTTTACAGTAAGCAAAACGGAAACTGGCGGATCCGTTAAAATCCCCATAGATTCCCATGCTATTTTAGTGTGCTCCGTTTGCCCTAATTGTGCTCCGTTTGCATGCAATCCGTTCAAGATCCGTTTTTTTGAACGGAAGAAAAAATAGTGTTTGCAGTATTTTTCTTTCCGCTTAAAAAAACGGATTACGAACGGAAAGTGCACTTCCGTTTTTTTTTTACATTGTAGTCAATGAGGACGGATCTAAAACGGAAGGTATTTCCGTTCACATCCGTTTTTTTCATCCGTTTTTGCACTGAGCATGCGCAGAAGCAGCAAGAAACCAAAGGAGAAAAATAAACGGATAGAAAAAACGGATGCTGACTGATGCAAACGGATGCAAACTGATGTACAAAAGTCAGTTTTTTTAAGCCAAAATACAAACGGACCATTAAAAAAGATGAACATTTTGCAATCAGTTTGCATCAGTCTGCTCATCAGTTAATGCTCATCCGTTTAATTAATATAGACGGATCCGTTAGAAACAAAGAAAAACGCTAGTGTGGCTGAGCCCTTAGTCACTCGTAAGATACTGTCTGCTAAACCAGTGTATCTAAAACTTTCATTTGTTATTTTTTGCATTAATTTTTAATGAATTTTTTTTTTACACACATAACGTTATGTTTTCTCCTAATCCGGTGTGTGATACTGTCTGTAGCACCACTGTATCTAAGCCCATCATGTGTGATACTGTGAACTGAGTATGATGTGTACTACACCCTACCTAATGTAATGCAAAAAAAAATAATTATTTAATATGGTATATTAGATATGCTGGGGAGAGATTAGAGTTGAAAAAAATAAACAGGCGGAGAAAAAGTTTATTAAACCACCAAAACAGGAAAAGCCGCCTGCACAGTCATCTATGGGGGGAACTTCGCAGTTCAACACTAATTACAGAGAAAGCAAATAAGTGGCTAATTACCCAAAACTGCATGCAGCGAATAAAAATAATAATAATAAAAGCGTTGGCGTGAATAATATGTTTATTTATAAAGCGACTAAGAACAATGCAGGAACCTTGGATGGGATCCCAGAGAAGTTTTGCAGGATGTAAAGTGAGTGCTGATTGTAATTATTCAGGAATACAAATCTCCTTGTTCCGTCCTCTGTATAATTATAGCTGCTGGATCTGGTGGTCTCCCCGACTAATTACTTCTCATCTCCTGAAGAGGAATTAGAGGCAAGTCAGTGGCAGAGGTGAGCAATGGAAACAAAGCACCTCAGACATCTTTTTCCAGAGTTCATAAAAAGGGTCTACTTACACAGCTATAGGATTATAGTTATATTCTTGTTCATAGGTGGCAGTATAGGTAAAGTAGTTATAATCTTGTTTATAGGAGACGGTGTTATAATAGTTATATTCTATTACATTGGAAAAGCATTATAGAAGTTATATTTTTGGCACTAGGGGGCAATATTACAGCAGATACATTATTGTACATACAGCTTAGTATTACAATAGGTATATTATCTTGAGTAGCTATATACCACAAGTCAATTTCAATCCAGTCAACAAATTCCGGGTTCAGACGACTTTAGTATTAGGTGTATTCTTTCCAGCCTGACACAGTGCTCTGTGCTGCCACCTCTGTCCATGTCAAGTACTGTCCAGAGCAGGAAATATTTTCTGCTCTAAACAGTTCCTGTCATGGACAGAGGTGGCAGCAGAGAGAACTGTGTCAGACTTCCTGCAGGACATACAGCAGCTGATAAGTACTGGAAGACTTAGGATTTTTAAATAAAAATAATTTACAATTCTGTGGAACTTTCTGACACTTGATTGATTTAAAAGAGAAAAAAACAAACAAAACATTTCGCTGGAAAACTCTTCTTATTCATGGCATCTATATTAGGTTGGTGGAGGTCCGGCTCTGTGCACCCAAACCAGCTCCTTGAAGAAGCTGCGTTAAAGGGGACAATGTTGCAAAATAAATAGTATGGTGTCCAGAAATACAAATCGTCCTGCAGCAGATGCAAACACTGCAGCACCATAGTCCCATTAAACAGCTTTAAATCAGTTAAAATTTTGCAAGAAATCTGCATCAAATAGGTATTTTCTTGTACATAAGAGGTATTATTATACTAGTTATATATTCGTACATAGGAGGTAGACAGGGGTGTAGTTTCCCCGCCAAAATGTGCCAGTGATTGAGGGTCAGACAGCATTAGTGGATGTGCTCATAGTGTTTTCTATATTTTCTTTATTGGAGGCAGTTGACACAGTGACACCCTAAATGACACAGTTAATAGTGACTGCAGCCACTAGGAGGTCTGGTGATGCTGTGTCAGTACAGTAGCGAAGATTGAGGCTGGGTTCACACTACGTATAGTTCAGTCAGTATTGTGGTCCTCATATTGCAACCAAAACCAGGAGTGGATTAAAAACACAGAAAGGATCTGTTCACACAATGTTGAAATTGAGTGGATGGCCGCCATCAGGGCCGATTCCAGGGTTTCTGCCGCCTGAGGCAAACCTCAGGCGGCCGCCCCGAGTAATGGCCAGCATGCGACCCCCGCCCCCTTCCCCCCCCCCCCCGCAGCCAGCTGCTCACCTGTCCCATGCTGCAGCCGGGCCGCGCTCTCCGCTGTCTCCACATCCCGTCAGGTCCCGCGACGTCACCCTGCAGCTGTCACGGACCTCCAGGCTGTGGTGAGTGAGTGGGGTGATCGGGTCACGCGGGGCGGCCCTGCGCGACCCGATCACCCCAGCGCGTCCCCCACCGACCCCGTGCACTCACCACAGCCTGGAGGTCCGTGACAGCTGCAGGGTGACATCGCGGGACCTGACGGGATGTGGAGCGCGGGCGACGGGACAGGTGAGCGGCCGCTGTCATTTTTGTTAAGTGATACTTAACAAAAATGACAGCAGGGGGGACATAATGCCGCCCCCTGCCGGACCTCAAAATCTGCCGCCTGAGGTGGAAGGCTCATTCCTCCTCATGGCAGAAGCAGGCCTGGCCGCCATTTACTGTTATATGGCGGCCATCCACTCAATTTCAACATTGTGTGAACAGAGCCTTTCTGTGTTTTTAATCCACTCCTGGTTTTGGTTGCAATATGAGGACCACAATACTGACTGAAATATACGTAGTGTAAACCCAGCCTCAAACAGTATCGGAACTCATGGCATCCTCATGAATGATGATGCAGGGAGTTCTGAAGTCTGTGCACGGATCATAATTATTGAACTTGTAAATGCTGTCAGTCAAACAGGGTAAGCCTATCTAAGCGGGTTGCGGGATGGTGATAAACACACGGGCTGGCTTTTTTCTTGTGGCATCTTCAATGCTGCATTTTATATAAACAAGACATTCAAACAAGACAAGACAAACAAGACATTCTCGAACGTGCAGTAGAATTGTCTATGAAAACTTTTTTTTCTCCCTGTTTTTATTGGACAGCCATCATTTAAAGGCCTATACATTAATAACCTATATAGGCCTATACATTTAATAACGGCCTATATTATAAAATAACGTCCATTATTTGCAATTAAATGACGGCCGTCCAATAAAAACGTCCATCATTTCGGTCATTTGTGAACATAGCCTAAATGTGTTTTGTTGTATCTGTTGAAACAGAAGGTGGTCATTGATGGACCATACATATTGGGTCACGGTTACAAGTGGAGTACCACAGGGGTCAGTTTTGATTCTGCTTCTTTTTGATGTTTATTAATGACCTTGTAGAGGGGCTACAGAGTAGAATCTTCATTTTTTCAGATCACTCTTAACTGGGTAAAGAGCAGGATAATATAATATTACAGAGGGATTCGGAGAAGCTGGAGGCTTGGGCAAATAAATGTGCTTAATGTGGATAAATGTAAGGTATTGCCCTTGGGCCATGGAAATAATGGGGGAGATTTATAAAACATGGTGTAAAGTGAAACTGGCTCAGTTGCCCCTAGCAACCAATCAGATTCCACCTTTCCTTTTCCAACAAGTCTGTGAGGAATGAAAGGTGGAATCTGGTTGCTAGGGGCAACTGAGCCAGTTTCACTTTACACCATGTTTGATAAATCTATCCCAATGAGTATAATTATGTGCTAAATAATAACACACTGGGTAAAACTGCTTCTGAAAAGGACCTGGGGGTATTGGTTGACAGCAAACTCAACTTTAGTGATCAGTGCCAGGCAGCAGCTGCCAAGGCTAATAAAATCATGGGATGCATCAAAAGAGGCATTGGTGCTACAGATTAGAACATAGCTTTGCCTCTTTATAAATCACTGGTCACACCACACATGGAATACTGTGTACAGTTTTGGGCACCAGTATATAAGAAGGACATGACTGAAATGGAGCCGGTGCAGAGGGGGACGACCTAGATCACTAAGGGAATGGGTGGGCTACAGTACCAAGACGTATCAAGCTTGGGGCTACTATTTAGTTTAGAAAAAAGACATCTTAGGGGAGATCACAATGCACAATGCACAAATGCACAACTATATGAATGGACAGTACAGGGATCTTTCTAGTGATCTTTTTACACCTATGCCTGTAACCATGACAAGGGGGCATCCTCCGTGTCTAAATGAAAGAAGGTTTCACCATTAGCACAGACAGGGACACAATTCAAGGGAGGCCTGGATGCTTTTCTTGAAAAATATAATATAACAAGTTATGGGCACTAGATTTTATGTGATAGGACGTTGATCCAGGGATTATTCTGATTGCCATATTGGAATCGGGAAGGAATTTTTCTCCCTGGGATGGGGCAATTGCCACCTGCTTCATGCCTTTGCCTTCCTCTGGATCAGCACAGTAGGGTTATATTGTAGGTTGAACCTAATTGTATTTTTTGAACCTTATTAACTATGTTGTATGTTATGCCGGGACATAGGGGTTGGGTAAGTATAACATTTTATTATGTCCTTCCCAACCCTTGCCTGCCCAGAATTTTTAACTTTCGGCCTGAGTTTAAGTATGTTAAATGTGTGCTGAAGAAGTATGGAAAACCTTAAAAAGTTCTCCACCTTCTTCATACACAGTGGGAGCTAGCTTCTAAACTACCTCTTACTCCAGTCATCCTGACTTTATTTTTTTATTTTTTTAAAACACCTCCACTCCGCCTAGGGGTGTCCTTGGGCACAGGTCCAAATGGAGACACAGTAATAGATGGCAGCCAGGTGCAGTCTACGAAGGGTTACCTCAGCAGGCTGATGTGGTAGCAGAGGTCTGGCAGTCTCACTTGTGTCCAGAGGGTTTTCACAATATGGTCAAACCCTCAGGACACAAGTGAGACTGCCAGACCTCTGTTACCACATCAGCCTGCTGAGTTAACCCTTTGTAGACTGCACCTGGCTGCCATTTATTACTGTGTATCCATTTGAACCTGTGCCCAAGGAAACCACATTTCAACAAGCCACAGTCAGAAATGACAGGACCTGCAAAATACCTCAGCAAGGTATCCATTAGTGTGGAATAGGATTCTGGCTAGTGGGAGCAAAGCCTAGTAAGTGCATTCAACAGAAGGATGGTTGACCTTCATGTGTTTCTCAGTGTCAGTGAATCTAGGAGCATTGCCCCCTGGGAAATCAATGTTCCTAGATTCACTGACGTTGAGAAACATGTGATGGTGTCTCCGCTGTGTTTTAGTTGATCGCCCTGAAGCCAATCATGATTCTCTTCCAGTATTTATCAGCTGCTGTATGTCCTGCAGAAAGTGATGTATTGTTACCGGTCTGATACAGTGCTCTCTGCTGCCACCTCTGTCCGTGACAGGAACCACCCAGAGCAGTAGCACATACCCATAGAAAACCCTCTACTGCTTTGGACAGTTCCTTTCATGGACAGAGGTGGCAGCAGAAAGCACTGTGTCAGACTGGAAAGGAAACACCACTTCCTGCAGGGCATACAACATCTTATAAGTGCTTGAGATTTTTTAATAGAAGTAATTCACAAATCTCACACAAAGTGGTGTGCTGCTATCACCATAATCATGAATGTTATTCAGAATGAGATACCTGGAGTTTGTGTGTCCAGTCAGGTATTGCAAAGGACAGCCACCTGGAGACAGGTCAGGGATCATGTATGCAGAAAAAGAAGTAGGATGATCCAGCAACCATTCGATTAAAAGCTTGAGCTTTATTTAGTGAAATACAGACAGACGATGTCGTCTCACAAAGGTTTTCTGGACGCTTTTCGGCTGCATGCGCCCTTGATCACAGCACAGATCACTGCTGAGATTAGGGCTCCACGTGGCTGAAACACGTTAAGAAAACCTTTGTGAGACAACATTGTCTGTTTTTTATGGATTTCCCTAAATAAAGCTCAAGCTTTTAACCAAATGGTTGCTGGATCATTCTACTTCTTTTTCTACAATTTACAAAACTTTCTGACACCAGTTGATTAGAAAATATTTTTTTCTCCGGAGTACCCCTTTATATAAAAAATAATAGAAAAATATGAAAGAGGTCTTACATGATTTTACAGACATACGTTATTTTCACACTATTAAATGTTCTTACAAACTTTCCAGTCGTGTTGTCTGTATGCTTCAGCCATTGTTCTTCACACCATACCTGTGAATAGTCAGTATTCTGAATTATGTGATCATTCAGATTATGGGCAATATCGGCTAATGGGGAGAAATGGGGCAAGGGTTTCCACCATGTTCTTAATGTATATGTGGGAACACAGCCCAAAGCCAAAACCAGCTGCAGATCATATTAATTGAGATAATATAAAGGACAGATGCTACTTCTACTGTTCACACCAGGATTGAATTATAAAACGAGAACTAGCACCTGTTCTGTAAATTATCTTAATTTATTATGTTTTACACCTGGTTTTGCCTTCAAAGCTGCATCACAAAACCTAATGGTGCGTTTACACGTAACGATTATCGTGCAAATTTTCGCGATAACGATCGAATTCGAACGATAATCGTACGTGTAAACGCAGCGACCGATCAAACAACCAACGATCTTTCAACATGTCATCAATCGTCGTTCGCAAAAAATTCGCCGATTGTTCCGTGTAAATAGTCGTTACACGGAACGATAGTTCGGCCACCCGCAGCCCCGCCCGGGACCCTGCTCGCA
This sequence comes from Dendropsophus ebraccatus, assembly GCF_027789765.1. NCBI lineage: Eukaryota > Metazoa > Chordata > Amphibia > Anura > Hylidae > Dendropsophus > Dendropsophus ebraccatus. Next base: position 95,439,949 of record NC_091457.1, read on the forward strand.
GCCCGGCCCCCCGCTCATCCGCAGCACCCCCGCCGCTCTCATCGCCGCTGCCGCTCCGGTCGCCCCCCCTGCTGCCGCTCCAGTCGACACCCCCCCCCCGCCGTCGTTGCCGCCGCCGCTCCGATCGCCCCGCCGGCCCACGGTCATACGTTACCTGCTCCGCGCAGCAGGTCTTCAGACATCCCCGACTCCGCTCTTCAGTGCACTGATTGGCTGCAGAGGGGAGCCGGGAATTTCAAACGGCTCCTCTTCAGCCAATCAGTGCTCCTCTTCAGCACTGATTGGCTGAAGGGGAGCCGCTTTATATTCCCGGCTCCCCTCTTCAGCCAATCAGTGCAAGGCAGCACTGATTGGCTGAAGAGGACCCGTTTGAAATTCCCGGCTCCCCTCTTCAGCCAATCAGTGCATCCCGTCTGAAGACCTGCTGCGCGGAGCAGGTAACGTATGACCGCGGGCCGGCGGGGGCGATCGGAGCGGCGGTGGCGTGACGATCGGAGCGGCGGCCGCAGGTGGCGATCAGAGCGGCGGGGTGGCGATCAGAGCGGCGGGGGTGCCGATCGAGCCGGCGCTGGGGGCTGCGGATGAGCGGGGGGCCGGGCTGCGAGCGGGGGGTCGGCCGCGCGATCGCAAAACGATTTTTCCGTATGATATATCGTACCGTCTAAACGCTGATCGTTATGAAAAAAAAAAACGTTACTCATACGATCGGGCCAATTATCGTTTCGTGTAAACGCACCATAAGCAAAACTGCAGCAAAAGTAAAGCTCTTATTACACAGGGCAACATAGAGGAGCAAACAAGCAATGTCGTCACTCGTTTGCTCCTTGTTCCCACTCGCTACCACAGCTATTACATGTGGCAGCAGTGAGCAGGTGAGTACAGGAGGGGCTGCGGGGAGATGCGGGGGGGGGGGGCTGCCTAGGTGATCGCTAGATCGTTCGCCCATAGAGGATAGCGGTGTTCTGTTGCCACCGATCCTATTCCATGGAGCGACAGCAGCCAGAGCTGTGGGGTTGGAGTCGGAGTCATGGAGTTGGAGCTAGTTTTGGCTGGAGTCGGAGTCTAAGCTAGTTTTGGTTGGAGTTGGAGTCGGAAAAAAATGTACCGACTCCGACTCCAGCTTTAAAAAAAATCTTTCAAAAATGTAGAATTGAATTTTTATATGAATTTTACAAGTTTTGCTCATGAATATACATTATGAGCAACATTCTAATTGGACACTGGCCCTATTAGATAAGGGGGGGTCAGGGAATATATCAGTAATAGGACACTGGCCCTATTACATAAGGGGGGTCATGGAAAAGTTGTCGGTCACTATTTGGCAGTTTGTTTCTGAGCTGGAAGAGTCCATTGTGTGGGGGGAGATCTGTGCTGTTCTCTTCCTGGATGCTGGATGATTGTATATGAGCAGCAGTGTAATATGAAGATATCCTGCAGCTGCAGCTGTGTGTATGTGTGTGCTATGTCTGCAGCAGGCTGTGTGTGTGTGCTATGGCTGCAGTAGTAGGCTGCAGGGCCGGGACAAGGAGTTTTGGTGCAGAGAAGCCATATGGTCCCCCCCCCCCCCCCCCCCCCAAAAAAAAAAAAAAAAAAAAAATTAAAATTTTTTTTTTGTTAAAATACCATTTCGATACTTAAAGGTTAAAAAAAGCGCAAAAGCGCCTAAAATACAGCGCACTACAGCTCTCAACATACCTTCTTGTGCACTACAACATCCAGCATACCTAATTGTCTACAAGAAAGTATGCTGAGAGTTGTAGTTGTGCAGCAGCAACCTCCCGACACAACTCCCAGCATACTTTCTTGTGCAGGTATGCTGGGAGGTGTAAGGCACAAGAAGGTATGCTGGAGTTGTAGTGCACAAATAGGTATGCTGGGAGTTGTAGTTGGAAGGCTTTTGCTGCAAAACTATAACTCCCAGCATACCTTCTTGTGCACAAGAAGGTAGGCTGGGAAGTGTAAGGCACAAGAAGGTAGGCTGGGAGGGAACTGGCCGGTGAGAGGGCCGCAAGGTGCATGGGCGGCTCCCGGGGGTGAAAGGATGGGGGGCAGGACTGGCAGAGTGCATGGGCGGCTCCCGGGGGACCGACTGCATCGGCAGGGGGATGGTTAGATTACTGCCGTCTATAATATCACAGGCTGCAGTCTTTAGCAGTGGGGGGCGGCCCCATATGTAACAGACCCCTGCTGCATATGGAGCGGCTCAGGTGTGACAGCGGCATCTACACTGTAAAATAGCCGGCACAAGCGATCGCTGTGTGCCGGCTATTTGAATTTGGCGCTGCTGGGAGCGGACAGTGTGCAGGGCCGAGGAGGTGACACTAGGGGGCTGGGGCAGGACAGAGAACATGACTGAAGCTCAGCTAGCCGCCAGCCGTGTTCTCTGTGCTATACTTTATGTTAAGCTGCACTATTAGGAAGGAAGGAAATCCTGTTACCGAACCGGTTTCTTGCCCGAATATCAATAGTAGTATCGATATTTCGGTGCATCGTGCATCACTATAGCCTCCACAGTGTAACTTCCTGACTGCCCCCACATACTACACCAACACCAACAGATTATCTGACAGATTTTTTTAAGCCAAAGCCAGGAATGGATGTGAAAAGAGGCGAGATCTCAGTCTTTCCTTTAATACCTGTTCCCTGTTTTTAGTCCATTCCTGGCTTTGGCTAAAAAAAAAAAATCAGTCAGATAATCTGTTGGTGTAATAGGGCCCTTAGTGTGTAGTCTTCAACCCCTCCCCCACATAGTATAGCCCCCACAGTGTATAGCCTGGGGCTATACACTCTGGGGGCTATACTATGTGGGGTGGGGAGACTGTACACCATGCGGGGGCAGCCAGAAGGCTATACTGTATGTGGGGGCCATTACGCCGGGACCGCTGCTAGTGTTAACACAAAAACTATTTATATGCATTGTTTAAAAAAAATAAAAAAATCAATATATCGGAACCAAATATTACCTCCATACTGATATTGAAGAAAACACTATGTATAGGCCAATATTACTGCCACAGAGTGACCACAGCATAATGACATTATATACAGGCCAATATTAGCATCACACCATGACCGCCACATAATGACTCTATATATACACTATATACAGACCAATATTACCGCCATAGACTGACCACCATATAATGACTCTATTTATACACTATATACAGACCAATATTACCGCAATAGATTGATCACCGCATAATGATACTATGTACAGACTAATATTACTGCCTTAGACTGACCACTGCATAATGACTCTATATACACTATATACAGACCAATATTACTGCCATAGACTAACCACCACATAATGACTATATACACTATAAACAGACCAATATTACTGCCATAGAATGACCACCACATAATAACTTTATATACACTATATACAAACATATATTATAAGGCAGTCACTCCAGGGCTATAATATTGGTCTGTATATAGTGTATATATAGAGTCTTTATATGGCGGTCACTCTATAGCGGTAATGACTCTATATACACTATATACTGACCAATATTACCGCCATAGAGTGACCACTGCATAATGACACTACACACATTATATACAGACCAATATTTCTGCCATAGAGTGACCGCCGCATAATGACTCTATATACACTGTATATAGACCAAGATTACTGCCATACAGTGGCCACCTAAGGACTCAATACTACCCAATAGTGACATAATCATACACTATACATAGGAGCTGCAGCCAATCAGCGGCCTCAGTTACACTATACATAGGAGCTGCAGCCAATCATCGGCCTCAGTGGTCACCGGCAGAAATTACATAGGACTGATGAGGCCAGAGAATGGCTGCAGCTCCTATATACAGTCTATTCACCTCTACACTTCTGCTGGACAGTGGAGTCTCAGCAGTGCTAATACACATACTATATATATATATATATATATATATATATACACACACACACACACACACACTAACACATCCATGAAAACACATTATACAGATACAAATCATCCAGTCCACACACTATACACATGACATGTAACACACTACATTCATCCCTTATACACATAGCATTCATACACACACTACGTGTACAGTATACTTACTCCATCTAGCAGCATGCTGGGAGTAGTAGTCCTGGTCCATGGCAGCAGCAGGCTGGGATCCTCACTCTGCAGCCCTCTCCTCCATCGTCCCGACTGCCACACCAGTCTCACCAGGAAGACGGAGGAAATCACATGGTGCAGGAGGGAGGGGGAGGGGATCCAGCACACTCCTGAGCCCGGCATCCTGCAGCCTGTGTGTGACCTCTAATAGCAGCAATAAGCTGTAGCCAGGGATCACTGCCAGCCGCTGCAGGATGCTGTCTGTGTGCTCCTGCCTGTGACACATCCTGATCATGAATCAGCTAAGCTTACCTCACTGCTCAGCTGCACTCCTCACCTACTTTACTCTGGAGAGATCATGTGACAGTACTGAGAAGCTCATTGATCCGGAATAGGAGTCAGGAGGAGGACCGGATATGACTGCCGTTACGGGACTAGAGCCTGGTCCGCCCAGCGACATGTGAGGTGAGGGGGCTGGTTTGGCTGTTGTCGCTGCAGAGGGCAGCCGGAGGCCGGCCCTCCCGTCGGCATATGAGATCCACGGCGGGTTGCTGTTGGAAGCGCAGGGCTGGAGCCTGCAGTAGCTTCAGAGCTGATGCTGCTGCAGGTGAGGGGGATATGAGGGCGCTGGTGGTATGTGAGCGCGCGGGGGCAGCCACCAGGAGGCAGAATACAGTAGCCTGTAGTAAAAAAAAAAATAAATCAGACTGCAATTGCGCCCCCTCTAATTTACCACTAGATGGCGCCCTAGGCCATCGTCTACCCTGGCCTACCCTTTGTCCCGGCCCTGGTAGGCTGTGTGTGTGCTATGGCTGCAGCAGGTTGTGTGTTTGCTATGGCTGCAGCAGGCTGTGTGTGTGTGTGTGTGTGCACACTATGGCTGCAGCAGGCTGTGTGTATGTGTGCTATCGCTGCAGCAGGCTATGTGTGTGTGTATGCTATGGCTGTAGCAGGTTGTGTGGGTGTGTATGCTATGGCTGCATCAGGCTGTGTGTATGTGTGCTATGGCTGCAGCAAGCTGTGTGTGCGTGCTATGGCTGCAGCAGGCTGTGTGTGTGTGTGCGCGCTATGGCTGCAGCAGGCTGTGTGTGTGTGTCTGTATGCTATGGTTGCAGCAGGCTGTGTGTGTGTGTGTGTGTGTGTGCGCGCGCGCGCGTGCTATTGTGTGCCCCCACAGTGACCTTCTATATCACTGTGTGACCTCTATATCACTATGGCTGACCTCTATATCACAGGGATCTGGCATTGTTAGCAGTGTTTCTTTAAGTATGGTGAATATTTAGTCAGAAACATAGAACACTGTCAGCAGGAAAAGATCATGTAGGATGATAATGTAGGACATTAGGGAGAAGCCGCTGAGCAAGTGTGATTAATAACTCCCCTGCTATATGACTGGCCATTTATGAAGGAGCAGGAGTCGTAGTCGGGAGTCAGAGTCTGTCCTGATAAAATTCAGGAGTCGGAGTTGGAGTCGGTCTGATGAAATTCAGGAGTCGGAGTTGGAGTCGGAGCTGCGGCTTACCGACTCCACAGCTCTGACGGCAGCAGATCGCTGCTATCACAGTCGTTTGTCTTTCAACATGTTGAAAGACAAACGACAGCAATCATCAGCCAACATCATTCATGTCTTCTGATCGTTGCCTTCTATTACCTAAGATGATTATTAGCCGTAGTGGCCGATGTTGGCCAAATACTGACGGTAATTGTTCCGTGTAATAGGGCCTTCAGACAAAACTGAAGTGTGCAAAGCTGTGCTTCCACGTATGCATTCAGAATGCAATCTGAACACTGTGGAAACAACGGCTCCAGTTCTCTCCTAATAGTTGTGTGATTTTTCCATTATTAGCTGGGTTTGGCAACCCAATATTTAATGTAAGCTTTTTTACAAAGCTTAAGTGGGGAGAGCTGCATGACCTTTTGCTAGTCTGTTTGTCCCTTTGCAACCATCACTTACATGTCCCCTATTCCTTGGGATTTGTGCAGCTGAGGAGCCATGACTGACCAGTTAGCCAACGAATGTGTGGTGTCCTACCACGGGTGTAGCTGTTATATACACCCTATGTAAAAGTCTGTGCTTATTGTACTTGTGTGGTGATGAAAGTACTAAAGTTTCGCCACTAGATGTCGCTCTCTCTTTACTTCTTTTGTTGCACTTTTCACCCACTTACAGCACACGTTAGTTACGCTAAGGAAGGAAGTCACATGGGTAGAGGAAGTGCATGGGTCTTTCGTGTTGGATGTTGTGGAGGAAGGATGCAAGCTAGATAGCTCCCTACAGTGGTCCTATCTGGGCCCTGACCCTCTGCCAGGTCCCCTACCAAGTCAGTCCTAGCTAGAACCTGATGTGGGTAGTTGCGCAAAGCCTATGAACTCTATCTCTCAGCGTGGGTGTCAGCAGGGAACCCTCAGCATTCCGCTCATCCAAGGTAATGAGGTCTGGGGCCTGTGTCACCCTCTAGGAAAGTTCAGCCGAGTCTAGTGGGCATAAGGTGGTGTAAAGACTAATCGAAGGTCAATAAACGGGCACAGGTGTTCTTCTTCTTCTTCTTCCTCCAAGTATTGTACCTCATCCTCTCACATCCCGGCAGAGCACAGTACTACTTGGGTTGAGACTCTCACAACCTCCTCCTCTCTGCCATTCTGCTTCTTTGTATTAATCAGCACACTACTCAGTCGGCACGACTGTACCCTACACTGCATTCCTACTACAGATTTGGTTGCTGTATTGTCAAGTATTTTTCTGGAAATATTGTCAAGTGTAATATCAAGTTCTTTATCAAGAGAAACCTCTTAATTGTGTAACCTTGCCTCAAGCACGTTAGTAAAACAAGCCTTTTTAAGTTAGAGAGACTCTGTGATCTTTCGCTTACGACTGACACAGTATACCACACAACCTTGGGACACTTCCCCTTTCTGTGGGTGGCGGTTCCGATAATCTAGGAGGGTCACTACAATCCTCTGGCCATTCGTGATCACATTAACCCAATGAACCCCGTAGCAGCCTGGCATGACACTGACCACAGGGGAAAAAGGTACAACCGGCCTTGTAAAAGCAGGTGTGCCATCACACCTGTGTGCCTATGCGGCACTGGCGTCACAAAGTAACACCCCAAGGTCCGGCTGTATCTCAGGCCAACCACCTCCGGAGTGGAGTCACACCTCACTATCTGGCAAGTGACCGGGTCTGCGGGCGGAGGGCAGCCGGGGGTTAAAGGGGCAGGGTCACATACTGTGAAATCCGCTGTGGAACCAGGTAAGGTACTGTACAAGTCAGCAGTTAAGCACAGTGCAAAGGCTCTACTGCGAGCTGTTAGGATTCCTAAGAGGTACCCCCAATGGTTATCTCTCCCACTAGGTGGGCCTGTAATCTCTAATCGCGAGTCACTCTGTGCCCACAGGATAGAAAATGCAGATGTTCATTCACGTTGATACAGGACACTCTTCTTATAAGCAGGGCTGCCTTAAAATGGTCCCCTAGGCAGAGCAGTGAGTTGCCACCCCCCAGCCCCACGCTGATTAAAAACCCCTACAGTACTGGGAAGGAAGGACGGTTTCTAAGTGAAGGCTGCCTGCAGCTGCATTTTACTTAACAGAGAAACAAGTTTCTCCTTTAGCCTCTGCCTCCTGTCTGTCAGTGAAAAGAGGCAGAGCACTGTAGTGAGGCTAAACGAGAAAACGGCTCCTCCGTGCAATACCACACTGCTGCACATAAACACTGTCTCTCTTTCAAAAGACTGAAGGAGACAGCACAAAAAGTGAAAAAAATCAGTGGCTTTATTCAAACCCTTGCAACGTTTCTCAAGCTTGAGAAAGGCTACTGTGTTTAGCCGAAATGCAGCATGCCGGGGTGTGGAAGACAGTGAGAGGGTGAGGAGAGGATGATGGTGGTTGTGGTTGTAAGTAGGTGGCTGGGCCTCTCCTGTGTGTAGTGCTGAGCTCTTGAGTGAGGGGATGCAATGTAGAAGAGACCAGGAGGGAGCCTAGTCAGCCAGTGTATTCCCCTCTGTATGGAAAGCGCAGGTGGAAGCAGGCAGTACAGGCGGGGTGTCTCACGTAATTAGGAGCCACGGGCCCTGCACTATTAGAAATAGGGATTTATTTGCAACGCGTTTCGGCCTATTAAAATAAATACAGGGGCCTTTTTCAAGCATAAAAAAATACTGAACAACGATGCCTTAAATACAAGGAAGGAGGTTCGGGCCACATTTGCCTCACTTCTGGTCTATACACAGTACAAAATAAGTGTCACCAAGTTCATAACAAAGTATATAACTATAAAAATTGATAAGAAGTAACTTACGATGAATCTTCCATACCGGAACCCACATGTGGCGCCATCTTGGATTTTCGTCATCGGGTCACATGTGGAGTCTCGCGAGAGCAAGGGCTCTAACGCTATTTGCTCTTTGTGCTATTCGGAAACAAAACTTACGCAGACGTACTGCGTAATATGCGTTACTTGAATGTGTATCACAGTTTAGAGCTATTCACTGCTGTATATACGTAATAACGTGTTGTGCATAGCATAAGGAAAAGGTGGTGCGTTCATTGTTGTAATAAATCAAACAACTGAGGACTTATTATAGAAACAAAAAATGTGGGTGATACTAGGGACGTATTATAGGGTGAATGGGTAGGTGACAGATATAAATAATTAGTATAACTGATGAAAGAGAAAGAGGATGCACTGAGAGCTGCAGGGTGAGAGTGTGCTGTCACCTGCTACCTGTTACCTCTTAAAGAGCCGGTACCCAAGTCGCTCTTAAAGGGACCCAAGTCGCTCTTAAAGGGACGGGACACATGTCCCTCTTAAAGGGGCAGGACCCATGTCGTTCTTAAGGGGATTCGGCCCATGACGCTTTTAAAGGAACGGGACCCATGTAGCTCTTAATGGGACGGGACCCAAGTCGCTCTTAAAGAGACGGGACCCAAGTCACTCTAAAAAGGGACCCAAGTTGCTTTTAAAGGGACGGGACCCAAGTCACTTTTAAAGGGGCTATCCAGCGCTACAAAAACATGGCCACTTTTCCCCCTACTGTTGTCTCCAGTTCAGGTGCAGTTTGCAATTAAGTTCCATTTACTTCAATGGAACTGAGTTTTAAAACCCCACCCAATCTGAAGACAACAGTAGGGGGAAAGTGGCCATGTTTTTGTAGCGCTGGATAACCCCTTTAAAGGGACGGGACCCAAGACGCTCTTAAAGGGAAGGGGCCCATTTCGCTCTTAAAGGGACAGGACCCATGTTGCTCTTGCACGTCTTGGGTGTTTCTCCTGCTATGAAGCGTGCTCCGGAGCGGATCGCGCTTCATAGGAGGTGGGGGCCGGCTGCAGTGAGCATACGGCTCCTCACTGCTAATGACAGGTTGCAGCGATCGCACTGCAGCGTGTCATTAACTCCTTAAACGCTGCGGCGTTTAAGTGTAAGTGACAGGGGGTGCCCCCTGTCACTTGCCGATCCGGACCCCGGCAGTGTGACTGCGGGGGGTCCCGATCGCTGTATCGGACTGCCGGAGGTCTCTTACCTTCCTCCGTGCGGTCCGACCAGCGATCTGCTCACTGAGCCTGCACAGGCAGGCTCAATAAGCAGAGCACCGACAACACTGATCAATGCTATGCCTGTGGCATAGCAATGATCAGTAAAGAAATCAAACAAATGTATGTAAAAGTCCCCCAAAGGGACTTCAAATGTGTAAAAAAAAAAGTTAAAAACACCGAACACAGCATTAAATCCACACTGTAAAATCCGCTGCGGATCTGCTGCAGTTCGGCAGCGGATTTTACAGTGCGGATTTAATGCTATGTTCATTCATTAAGTCAGATCTGCTGAAAATCTGTTGCTATACGGTTCGTGTGAAGCTACCCTTAAAGGGGCGCTCTTTTCAAGCACTATGTATTTTCCTGAAAATTCAAATCTAGTATAACTTTGTAATGTGTTTCAATTACTGGGAAAAAGCTTTTCACTGGAGTTGTCCTTTAAGCTGATGACTCTAATGTTGTGGTCATGTGACCACAGACGCATGGTACTGATGGCTTGTCATACTCAGATAATGTGACATAAAGGCGGACAAATGACTGCAATTCTAAAGTTGCTCTGTGGTCGTGTGACATTGACTAGAATTACCATAAAAACTGGCCAATCAGCATCTGTTTCCTCCTGTAGGCTTGTGGAAAGTGGCAGGCACTGACAGAACAGTTTTGTGGGGGATTCATGGGCCCCACTTCCATGGTTGGCTTGTTTATTCAGTCTGGGCCTTTAAGTCCCCCTGACTTATGGGCGCGCCGTAACAGCTGCGACCTTTGCGACTTAAATTGACATGCCACTGGTAGGGATGGTATTGGGCAGGACACAGGTGATAAGCAGTACCTGGTTTCCTTCTGACATGATACTTACATCTGAGGCCAAATAGTTCAATTTCGTTTTTTTCCGACAGATAATCTTTTTACTCACTAAGCAGCCTTTCGTGGGTCTTCTATTGAGGAGAGGCTTCTTTTGGCCATCTGCCATAAAACCCAGATTGGTGGAATGCTGCAGTGATGGTTGATGTTCTTGAAGTTTTTTCCTTGTCCAATTAATTGGATTTACCACAAGTGACTCTAATCATCATGTAGAAATATCTCAAAAAGATAAGCAAGTTTTTAATATATTTTCTAATTCTGTTTCAGTTTGTGTCTATGGGGTACGGATTGCAGAATTGATTTTAGCATGAGGCCACAACATAACAAGGGTTAAAGGGTCTGAAGATTTTCCAAATTAATTGTACGTTCTTTAACATGGTTGGCTAGATTATAATAGTTATGGCCTTCTATATGGGGGGGAGGCAGTTTAACATCTTTTATGATTTTATATTGCAGACAGTGAAGTGATGAAGACCTCAGTGGGCAAAAGAAGGCAAATAAACTGTCATCTGGGTAATATTTCATTCCCTTAAATCTATATAGATTGATGGCCAGCTGTCCAGGGCCATTCCCTTCATTATGAAGGTGTCTAAATCCAGATGCGAGCCTGGCATAGAGCACAGGACAGCAGACGCTGCACATTAGTTTCACAGGATGAGAGTGAAAATCCGTCTCTAGCGCAGCTGTGCATGTAACACTCTGTCTGTGCTCATTTTACAAGCCTATCCTTTAAAGGGCTTTTATCCCAGCCTGACATCCAGCTCTCACAGGGTCACAACCATTGCTGTTGACTTGGTCACTTTCCAAACTATTTATAGACTTTGCATGCATCTGGACAAACACATGGCTGGGTGCTGGCAGCCCGCCATGGAGCTACTTGTCCACTAGAGGGCAGCAATCACATAAGAACACACACAATCAGAGAGCTTCAAGAGCATTTGCTTTCGAATATCACCCCATTTGCATTTGAGAACCGCAGAGAGAACGCCTACTACATTATTCTCTCTATAAAGGGATTTGTTTATTTTATGTATGATTTTCCTTAGCTGTGAAAAGTATTAGGTAATTACCTATTTTTAACTTCTGAATATACTTATAAATACTGTATATTTTCACTGACCTTAAAGGGCATCACAAAGTTGCAGATTATTTTTATTATGGATGATTTGGCCTGCACTTATATGAATAGACAAGTCTTTAGGCTATGTTCAATGTTTAATTAGTGCTATTTTTGCAGCAATTCTGTCAAAATTGCAGCAAAAATAGTGTTTTACAGAGAGTTGCGCAATAATTAAACACTATGGGGGAGATTTATCAAACTGGCTTAAAGTAGAATTGCCTTCTCAGATCAGATCAGATCAGATTCCACCTCTTATTTTTCGAAGAATCTGTGAGGAATAAAAGGTGGAATCTGATTAGTTGCTAGGGGCAACTAAGGACAATTCTACTTTACACCAGTTTGATAAATCTCCCCCTATGTGTGATCATAGCCTAATATTTCCACAATTCTTAGTTCTTAGTGCTCTTTATATTGTTCAGATGTGTGGCATAAATCTGAACCTCCTTCATATAACTGCTCTGAAACCAGAACTATATCATTATAATTATCAGGTTGTGCTATTCACTATATGACTATGGTTTTCTTCTTGTTTAATACTATCGCCAGATCTGTACTGTTCATTTATACTTTTGGGCTCCCCAGGATGTGAGTCATGTGGTATGGCTGGGTCTGCCAGATCATTTGCTATTTTGTTCACTAGGTGGCAGCAGAGAACCAAAACAAAACTGAAAACCATTTACTTTCTGCTGTCTAGTTGATCCCCACTCTAGAGGACTCTTTAGTGGCTCCAGGGTCATTGTAGGTTGCTTACCAGCTATTAACAGCTGCTCTTGGACAGTCAGGGTTGTGATAGTATTTCTAGATGTTAGTACAAGGGTACAATTTTCTCTGACATTCACCACCAAGTTATAGTTGACTCTAAAAGGTTAAAGATCTCTGGAAATGCAGCTTGTATAATAATATTGTCTGCCTTTTTCTTGAAGGATCTCCTGTTACCTGTACACAAAACTCAACATGGACAACAGAGAATTCCCCATTATTTCCCCACAGCATGTGCCACTGTGATAAATGGGCCACATTCTTGGGCATTTATAATTAAAAGTTTTGCAAGTTTCTAATAGATTTTTTTAATGTGATCCTGAATGTGAGACATGTTGTTTACATCCAAAGAAGGAAAATTTATCCTGATCTAATACTTCACACAGCTGAGAATTTGTTACTATTGCACAATCCATTATGACAGTTATCCCAATTCTGTGATTTTCTAGCTATTGCAAAAGTACATCTTCCATCTCTCATGTCAGGCATTGCTGAGAGCTGTATTTTTGCTATAGTTGGATACTTTTCTATAATATGTAGAGCCTTGACTCCAGACTATTATCCTTTTACATGCGCTGGTACATTGTAACATTGCTGCTGCAGTGCCATGAAGTTGCCTGGTTTGAGGTGCTTATTGTCACTGTGTCTCCCTCTGTGTCCGGGAATCCGAGGAATGTTGTCCTCTTCTTCCCAGCTCTGCCTGTGCTGACAGCACCTCCAACAGGGGATGGCTCCTGCATGTGCAAGAAAACATCTGTTTTGCCCATTGGCCTTGAGTCGAGGTGATAATCCCTTGCTGGGAATAGACCCTGGGAGGCAGCCAGGCTCTGAAGACTTCCTGCCAGTCTTGTTGTCTTTAAAGGAATGAGGCTCTTACGAAGAAATAATTGGAGGCTGAGGAGCGGAGCCCAGGAAAACTTCTTATGACTGGGCAAATCCAAACAGCAAATGGTCCCCTTAACGTCTGCATTAGTGAACATCCCCTGATCTTACTCCCCATCTGGCCCTTGTTTGATGGATCTCATCCCTCCCTCCCTGTACAGGCGCACACAAGACAGGATTTTTTGGCAATTCATGAATAGAGAGAAAAGGGCGCCAGATATTCTGGAGCCAGCGCCACCCCCCCTCCTCTCCTCCATCAGCCTCTGTGTCTCTATTTGAGCTGTGTGTCAGGGGGACCAAACCAGCTGCCTAAACGTAGGAATGTAGGGGTCAAATGGACGAATAGTAGGATAGACCAGGGGCTGGGCCCTTAACAGGCGCAAACTGAAGGTCCAGAATAGATTAATAATGTTATTAGTCACACAAAACAATGTTATTTCCCCTTTTATACCACAAAGGTATAATATTACTGATAATAAGTTGTTGTGACAGTTATCTTTGTGTTCAACACAACAGCTGGATTCATATGCAGAAGACCACTAACTAGGGGAAACATCAAAGTTACATGGATACACCAAGGGGGAGATTTATTAAATGAAGCCCAGGCCCCTTTCACCAGTATAATGTTAACAGGAAACAAGAACATAAAATTTAACATTTCAAAACGGTTCTAGGTTCCTCTTCTCATTCACTTAGACCAATATCAGACCTATATTAGGGCCATTTTACAATGGTCGACTATCTGCGACAATAAAACGGCGCTCATTTGCAGGCTTAAACAATTGATTTGCAGGCTTAATCAATCGTGCAGCCAGGCTGCATGAACGATCGCTGGATCATCACAGTCACAGTTGCACATTCATTTCCATTTACACAGGATGATGTGGGGGTTACTACAGATGACTCTAATGCCCACAGAAAAGAAGCGATCAGCCAGCTGTGGTGTCCCACTACTGGTGTTGCTATTGGTTACACCCCTCACAAAAGCCTGTACTTTTTGGTGTGTCAGTGTTGATGAAGTAGTGTTAACGTTTCGCCACAAGATGTCGCTATTTTAAGTGTGTATACTTAGTTGATGCACAGCTGTAGAGCTATAAGGGTTATTATTTATTGGTATTTCACATGGATCTGCGGACCTATGAGTGTGTTCTCTTCTTCTGTCCTATCACTTCTCTCTTTACTTCTTTTGTATGCACTCTTCACCCATTCACAGCGCACCATATAGGGGGCTGTAGATAGGAAGTCACATGGGTAGAGGAAGTGTAGAGGTCTTTTGTCACTGAGCTCTGTAGAGGAAGGACACAAGCCAGAATGCTCTCTATAGCAGTTCAGTTAGACTCTGCTAGATCCCCAGTCTCATTGTGCAGTCCAAAAGCAGACTTAGGCACATGAATTAAACCTTTTCTCTTCAAGTAACTCCACTCAAAACTATGCAGTGTTAAACTCTTCCTTAGAGGGGACAAGTCGGAGATCATCTCAACCCACGCCGTGGACAAGGAGATTCACAATGCAGGACAGTATCCACAAAGCAAGGCCAGGAACTGATCCGGATAGAGCAAAGTTGCTAGAAGCCTATGAACTTGCAGCGGGGGTGTGGACAGGGAACCCTTCCCATTCCGCTCATCACAGGGAACAAGGTCTGGGGCTTGTGCCACCCACTAGGACAGGTTCTCCCTCTGACAGGCGGGCTGGGTCGCAATTGCGACCCCTGCGACTGCTATAGATACACCACTGCCAGTGGGGTCAGTAATGGACTTGTGTAAAAGGACCCTTAAGGCCCTATTACTCTAAACGACATTTGGTAGATTACCAACAATTCAAGCTGATAATCGTCTAGTGAAAAACCACATGTTGAAAACCCATGATTAGCCGACATTGTGAAAGATCATGATGTGTGCAGTGACTGTCTGCTGTGCTACACTTCATGTAATAGGAGCAGTGGCAGCAGACCTTTGGACTTCAATGTGACTTAAATTGCCCTTTCTGCTGCTCCCCACTCACAGAGCGTGTAATAGCAGAGGCAGCAAGCAGGGAATGAGGGGGAAGTGAGTGCCAAGTTGCTTTCCCTCTAACATTGACCCGTGTAATATGGCCTTTACACTTCATACAGGACCATGACCTTCTGGTGACTTTTTAAGCAGACCCCTCTCTTAGAGCAAATGTATCACCCTGATTATGTGTCCCGAGAGAAAGCCTCATGGACCATCGGCTCAGTAGACAGGACTTGACCCATTCAGATGAATGAGAAAGGCTTTTGGGCATGCTTACTGGATGAGCAGATATTTCCTGTGTGTTCATGAAAGCAGGAAGTGCCGAGCAGTGGAGATCAAAATCACCAAGGGATCGGCAGCACTTTTTTCCCATTTTAGTTCTATCCTTAGCACAATTAAAGATACACATAATTAACTGAACAACCATCTTTTTGATCTAACCTTGGAACTATGTATGAAGTGTATGCATTGCACCTGTAGTATAATATTCTCAGAACCCTTTTAAACCTTTATATAGCATTATTATGGAGATGAAGATACAGTTGAGCCCTTTGATGGATACTTGACAACACTCTTGGAAATAGGGGATATCTCCAGCACACAAATTCCCAATGCATCACCCAGGATGCACCCAACATTTGAATATCTGTTTTCAGGTCTGTGTTACTTTAGTAAGGGTGTGGTCTGTTTTATGGGGGTCTGATCTGCAGTCTTTATTTGCTATGAGATCAATTCTGGTGTCTAAATTTGTTCAGGAGGTCCTGGGTCTAGTATTTGGTGGAAAAGATAGCAATTTCACCTTTGTTTTCACAACCCCAGCAGAATTCCCAGCGGTAGCTACTTACCGGCTCAGCTAGTACACTCAGCACACACAATTTTATATTTGGCCCACATGGAACACTGTGCTACTCCCCAGTACAGTAGTAGCAGTCACTTCACATACTCATTGTCTGCTCCACTATGACCAATATCCGCTTGTCATGGCAGCTTAACTTCAGTGACTCACTCTTTGACCTACGCCAGTGGCATTGCTAGGCAGTTTTATTCAGGGCTCATGCCCTGGATAAAATGCCTGCTGCCCCCAGCCTTTTCTGCCCCTGCATCTTGCGAGCCAGATGTGGTTCTTTTCATGGCCACATCTGTCTCGCAGCTTGCCGCGGCTGCCCCTCCGCATCACCTACTGCTCCTCCAATCCAATTAGCGCAGAGCGGGAGCGTGGAGCCGCTGTGGCCAGCCATGGTGCACTCGTTGATTGGATGCGTGCACCACGGACGGCTGCAGCGGCTCCACGCTCCCGCTCTGCGCTGATTGGATTGGAGGAGCAAAGTGGGGACAGGAGGAGGCGAATGGAAACACCTGGCCTGCTGATTCCTTGATGCATAAGATGTGTGTGTGTATGTGTGGTGGGGGTCAGGTGGGGTAGTGTGTGTGTGTGGGTGTGTGTTTGTCAGGTAGGGTAGTGTGTGTGGGGATGGCAGTCAGGTTAATTGCAGGCAGAAGGGGAACTTTTACTATGGTGGATACAGCAGATGCATTGTTACATTGAAAGATTATTACTATATGCAGGCACAGCAGCAGACATTATTACTATATGGGGGCAAAGCAGGGACATTATTACTATATGGGCGCACATCAGGGGGCATAATTACTATATGCGAGCATAGAAGGAGACATTATTTCTATATGCGGGCACAGGAGGAGACATTATTACTATATGGAAGGCACACTGGGAGCATTATTACTATATGGGGGTACAGCAGGGCAGGGGACATTATTACTATTTGGGGTCACATCAGGGACATTATTACTATATGGGCACACATCAGGAGGCATTATTCCTATATGGGGGTACAGCAGGAAACATTATTACTATATGTGGGCACAGCAGGAGACATTATTACTATATGGAAGGCACACTGGGGGCATTATTACTATATGGAGGGGACAGCAGGGGCTTTGGTACTATATGGAGGCACAGCAGGAGACATTATTATTATATGGGGCACAGCAGGAGAAATTATTACTATATGGAGGCACAGCAGGAGGCATTATTACCATATAGGAGTACAGCAGGGAGCATTATTACTATATGGGGTAAACAGCAGGGGACATTATTACTATATGGAGGGCACAGCAGGGGACATTATTACTATATGGAGGCACAGCAGGGGACATTATTACTATATGGGGGCACAGCAGGGGGATTATTACTATATGGAGGGCACAGCAGGGGACAATATTACTATATGGGGCACAGCAGGAGGCATTATTACTATGGGGGTGCACAGCAGGGAGCATTATTACTATGGGGGTGCACAGCGGGGAGCATTATTACTATGGGGGTGCACAGCTGGGGGCATTATTACTATGAGGCACAACACTGATCATAATTACTCTATGGGGCACATCAGGGGATCCTACATACAGGAGGCAAAACACTTACCTACCTACTCACTGACACCAAGCAGTGGCATTACTACTGTATGGGAGCTTATAAGAGGGGAAAAGGGAAGGAAGTTGTTGTAAAAGTGCGGAGCTTAAAATGTTTGTCTGGCAGGTTCTAAAGAGATGAATTGCAGCTGGAAGAAATCATCATGGTGGTCTAGTCCGGATGGAGAGGAAAAGGAAAAGAGAACATCTCAGATCACCTGTGAGTCACTGAATGAGATTTTTGCATTTTGTAGAACGGTATCTGGTAGGAGTTCCCGGAGATAGAAAAGGTTGGGAAACACTGGCCTAGAGGATAGGAGTTAGGGCAGACCTCCCAGAGGCTGTGTACAGGGGTAGCTGTGAAGGAGCTGTCTGGGCAGTGGTATACAGCACTACCAACAGTGACCCTGACAGGAGCCCAGTGAGGATGGCTGCTTGTGCCTGCTAAGCTGCAGTTATTATCAGTGGCCGCAATAGAGGTGGGCTAATAGAGCCCTCATTGGGGTTACTAGTTTCTGCACTGGGCTCCTTTACTAACCGCTTATGGCAGCACTCAGAGAGCCCGTGCCCCAGATGTTTTTTGACCCTAGCCATGCCCCTTACCTATTCCACATCTTCTAGCTTCCAGTCCACCACCCCTCTGCAGCCTCAAAAGGCAAGCTTGTGTGGTATCCCCCCACGGGTGTTTTTTATCTCTCCTGTGCACCTCCTTGAAAATTAAAGGAGAAATCGGGCAAAAAATTTTATTAACCCTTTAAGGACATGGCCCATTTTCGTTTTTACGTTTTCGGTTTTCCTCCTTGTGTTTAAAAGGTCATAGCACTTGCATTTTTCCACCTAGAAACCCACATGACCCTTATTTTTTGCGTCACTAATTGTACTTTGCAATTACAGGCTGAATTTTTGCATAAAGTACACTGCGAAACCAGAAAAAAATTCAAAGTGTGGTGAAATTGAAAAAAAAAACGCATTTCTTTTATTTGGGGGAAATGTGTTTTTACGCCATTCGCCCTGGGGTAAAACTGACTTGTTATGCATGTTCCTCAAGTGGTTACGATTAAAACGATATATAACATGTATAACTTATATTGTATCTGATGGCCTGTAAAAAATTCAAACCGTTGTTAACCAATATACGTTCCTTAAAATCGCTCCATTCCCAGGCTTATAGCGCTTTTATCCTTTGGTCTATGGGGCTGTGCGAGGTGTAATTTTTTGCGCCATGATGTGATCTTTCTATCGGTACCTTGATTGCCCATATACGTCTTTTTGATTGCTTTTTATTAAATTTTTTCTGGATTTGATGCGACCAAAAATAAGCAATTTTGCACTTTGGGATTTTTTTGCGCTGACGCCGTTTACCGTACGAGATCAGGAATGTGATTAATTAATATTTCGGGCGATTACGCACGCGGCGATACCAAACATGTTTATTTATTTATTTATTTATTTATTTGTTTACTTTTATTTAAAACCTGGGAAAAGGGGGGTGATTCAGACTTTTATTAGGGGAGGGGGCTTTTTACTATTAACAACACTTTATTTATTTTTTTTACACATATACTAGAAGCCCCCCTGGGGGACTTCTAGTATATACACTGTGATCTCTCATTGAGATCTCTGCAGCATAGATATGCTGCAGAGATCCATGAGATCGGCACTCGTTTGCTTTCGGCTGCTGAAGCCGAAAACGAACGAGTGCCGAGCCGAGGACGGCGCCATCTTGGACGCGTCCCCGGCCGGCATCAGTAACGGAGATCGCTCTCTCCTTGTCCCGGAGGAGCGATCTCCCCCACTAGACACCAGGGAAACGTTGCCTCCGGTAATCGGAGGCAGCTGTCAACTTTGACAGCTGCCTCCGATTAGCTAATTAACGGGCATGGCGATCAGACCGTGCCCGCTAATAGCAGCGGTCCCGGGCTACTCGCGGCACCCGGGATCGCGGCACTTCAAAGCGGGGCCGCCGCGCGGCCCCACTTTGAAGTGCAAGTGCGGACATATGACGTACCGGTACGTCATATGTCCTTAAGAGGTTAAAGTATTGTATTACCCCCAAAAGTCATACAAATTACCAATATACAATTATTACGGGAAATGCTTATAAAGAGCTTTTTTTCCCCCCTGCACTTACTACTGCATCAAGCCTTCACTTTCCTGGATAAAATGGTGATGCGTGACCCGACTTCCAGAGCTGTGCTGGCTGTGGCTGCTAGAGAGGATAATGGCAGGGGGATGCTCAATGTCCCTCCAGTGTCCTGTGTCCTCAGTGTCCCCTGCCATCATCCTCTCCAGCAGCTGAAGAAGGTCATAGGTTAATGTTTTATTATTATGCCAAGTGTTTCTGTGGACCAATGGGAGGTGATCTCTACTTCTGGCCTATCTCCTTTCTTCTTTCATTTGCACTGGTGGAAGAAGTACAGCCTCAGTCCTAGACTGATTCTCGTGGGAGAAAGACACACAGAGTAAGCGTCCATGCTGTAGCCAAGCTAGAGCCTGGCTTATTGCCAGGACCCTTGTCCGGGACTAAAAGTGCAGTCTAGTCTAGACATGAGTGTGTTCAGATGCAGATAGAGACAGTTATTTCACCACTACTTCTACTGTAATTACTATGCAGTGCTAAGCACTTTAAGGTAAGGGAGTCCAGGAACACCCTAACCCACACGCCCTAACCCATGCCGAGAACAAGTCTAAAAAATGCAGGGCAGTATCCAGAAACACAAGAGGAACTAGCCTGGATAGGACAAAGCTACCAAAAGAGGTCTACATTTCCTATGTCGCAGTGCAGGTAACTGGTAAGGCCCGGAAGCTTAGCTACACCCAGATAACCATGACTGGGGCTTGTATCACCCTATTAGGACGGGTAACTTGACTTTGTAGGGCAGAAGGTGGTCAGACCAAAGTCTATACTTTGTACAAGTAAAGAATTCACTCTAAAGTATTTATTCAAAGTTCTGGCAGAGTACATTGCTACACTGGGTCAGGGCTCTTTCGACAAACTCTTCTCCTCTATGGTACTCAACTCTCCAAGCACTGCTACAACTACCTCTCTTCTACTCTACTTCTCTAAGCACCTCTTCAACCACAAACAAGTCCCAGCACTAGTGTCTCTATGAAGATTTATCTGTTCTACTGAAAGCAACTCTGTACCCACAATCTGACCCCTCCTAACTGCTTGTACCTTCGGATAGCTGCTTTTAATCCAAGATCTGTCCTGGGGTCCGTTCGGCAGGTTATGCAGTTATTGTCCTAAAAAAATACTTTTAACTTGCAGCACTGTGTCAAATTGGCGTGGTCTAGAGTGTCTGTGCTCAGGCTTGCACTGCCTCTCCGTCCATTCTCCCCACCCTCTTTACCATTAGGAATGCCCCATGGCAGGTTTTTTTCTATTCATCACTTGTCTGAAAACTGCACAGGTGCCTTAACGATCCAACACATGTGCAGTGTTGTTACAGGTGATGAATAGGAGAATACTTGCCTGGGGAATTCCTAATGATGAAGAGGGCGGGGAGGAGGGATGGAAAGCTGGAAGTCTAATGGTGCGTTTACACAGACAGATTTATCTGACAGATCTTTGAAGCCAAAGCCAGGAACAGACTATAAACAGGGATCAGGTCATAAAGGAAAGACTGAGATTTCTCCTCTTTTCAAATCCATTCCTGGCTTTGGCTTCCAAAATCTGTCAGATAAATCTTTCTGTGTAAACGCTCCCTAATGCACAGACACTCTAGGCCATGCCAATTTAACACAGGGCTGAAAGTTTAAAAGTTGTTTTAGAAAAATAACTGCATTTACCGTCCGAACAGACTCCAGGACAGATCTTGGATTAAAAGCATCTAAGAAGGTACAAGCGGTTTGTGGGGGGCAGATTGTGGGTACAGAGTCGCTTGAAGTGTATTGTATTGCTTAAAGACTTTACAGTAAAGCTGTTTTATTTTGATATCACTGGGACTCTGTCATACTTTATCCGCACCAGCACCCATACACATTAACTGCACACCTTGGGTTATTTTTCCCCTTTCTGTGGGTGGTGGTACCGATAGTCCGGGTGGGTCAGTTGCCACTCAGGACTACTGTGACAAGAGCCCAAGGGACCCAATACAACCCGGCAGGTCACCGACCATTTGAGAAACACAGCCAGCCACACAAAACAAAGCAGGTACCAACATCACAGCTGTGTGCTGGACAAGCATTGGTGTCACGACAATACCACCTTTGGCTGAGCTGACACAACCACCAGTAATAACATCACCCAGCGGATCACCACACTTGTACCCTGTTACTCATGCCACTAAATCTCACTACAAAAGTCCCAGGTTAGTCCAAGGTCCTTTTCCCCTCATTGAGGACATCAATGAAATCTTACAGGGCTGCCTACAAACACAGTGACTGATGTCAAACTTTAGTCTTTTAGCACCTCCCCTAGGATGCTCCTGCCTCGGTCATGGTGCAGCACCTGGCTCTCACCCTGTGTCCATCAGCCCAAGAGAATCCCACTTTATTGGCAGTCACCGCAACCCAACATGGTATCCCTACTGGCCAGCTGTTCTGCAGCCCACACAAACAGAGCCAATATACAACACACGAAACACACATACAGATACACATGTGCTGAGCCAGGACAGACAAAAGAATTACAGTTATGTATTTCGAATGCAAAAAGTCCATTTATAGTTACAGGCAAACATATACAGTTGTTTGGGAGAATATACAGTTCTACCACCTTATAAGTATCATTAGCCTTTCCACAAATCCCGACCTGCTCAATATATGCTTCACACTCCACACACTGCAGGATGCACCTAAAATCCCTCCATATAAAAAGAAACACAATCTCGTCCTGAGCTGCAGTCCCCCCTCCACATTAAACCTCTGCCCTGGTTATCTTTAGCCAAAGGGCTTGATGAGGATGCAGATATTTACATGTCAACCGATCTACTGATGGAAAATGCACAGATCTCAGCTTCATATGTAAATGTCTTATCTGCGCTTAGTGACACAGATGCATCTTTAATGTCTGACAGAGTTCGTGGCACCCATACTTGGAAATGCAGAGTCATTTAATCCCTACATACCACAAAATGTATATACTAGAACTTTAATGTTGTATTGTTAAGAAAATTCCACCAGCTAGAAACAACATAATAGACCTGAAAAAGTACTTGGAATATCTGTAGATGGCAAAGAGATCTGCCACCATGTCAGATTAAAGCTTGGGATGCATCTAAAAGAGTCAGGATGCCCAAAGCCTGAGCCCTAATGCTGCAGTATGAGTCCATCCTCAATCCAGGGCTTTATCCTGCATTGAAGTTTCCATGAAAGAACCTTCTCCCATCACCCAGAATTTGTATACAGAGCCAGCAGTAGTTTTACCTTCTAGATATTGCCCTTGAGGTGTGGGCTAAAGTCACTGCATCGATATTGGTCTCCAGGTAATAAAATAACAGTGGATTCGGGTGGATAAGCAAGAGCCTGGTTTTACTAATAGGAAACACATGAGAACGCCAGTATCATGCCTATGAAATGACTAAGTGCTAGAAGATGAGCCCCCAATGGAGCCAAACTCCAACTCACAGCAGCCGTTAAAACAACAGGACTGTATCACTGTCTGTCTCAGGTCTACAGATCTGATCCTGAGGTCTGTGTCAGATGAGGATGAACATACAAAGAATGACCTGCCCTGTACATTATTATTCGAAGGAAATAAATACTCCTGAAAACTACTTTACAATTAGTCCAAAATTACTGTACAAATAGATAGTAAATTCAAAAAGTCACTGTCATGAAAAATAACTTTTGATGTGTCAACAGGCATGTCAAATGTTATTTATCACAGTGGGTATCACTGCTGAGACCCGTCATGAGCCACCAATTCCTTAAAGACTTACATTGTTGGAATTGGCTCTTACAGAGATACAGCCGGAAAATAATTTACACTGCTGCCACACTAACCAGGGGAAGTTGAACCAAGTGAACCCCTAAATTTGCCAGATATGTTCCCACTGGCAATCTAAAAATGTTTGCAATACCCACCCATAGTTCCCATAAAATGTCACTTATTCCAAGCGTATTCTCCTGGAATTCATGTTGGAGATGCAAAAAACTGATTAACAATAATAAATAAGGCAAGATCGGCAACCAATTTTATGGCTGGAGAATATCTACTACTGTATACATATATCCTTGTGCCTGTTTGTAACTGAAATACTGCCCCCTTGTGTTTGGAGGACTAGATAATTAGACCCCAACCCCACACAGGGTCTTCACCTGCAGAACAATGAATGCCACTCTGTAGTATAATACAACATGTAATTCGGGGTTAGTACAGAATCAGTAATGTAATATACATGTACAAAGTCAATTCTTGGTTCTATATTGTATTTCTATCAGTACTGCTGAGCTGGGACATATTGTTCTAAAGAGTCATATTCTCCTGTACATCCTGACGCATAAACACAGCTCGGTAAATACTCCGCAAGTCAAGTTCTGACACATTATTTCCCAGCAGCCGTGCTCCGCAATATGTAATTTCTCACCATAGAGACTTACATTAATAAAAGGCAGAGTGTGCTCGCCTGTTCTGCTGCCTGCTATTCCTCCATTATACCAGCTCTTATAAAGCATTGTACGCATAGAGGACTGAAAACTGAAGGGTTAATGTATAGGAAGCAGCAGCAAAATTGTGACATCTCACAGCCCCCAACCTTCTATTGTATTCATCATCTTCTTGTTTAGTTTGTGTTTGACAGACCAGATGTTGTGTGTCTGAGGTCTGCCAACAGCTGTAAACCGTTTCCTTGTGACTGTGTGTGGGGTGCACCCTAAGCACCCCTCATTGTGCTGCTCTAGTGACCCTCAGATGATGTTCACCTTAAAGCCTAGCGCCATAGATGCAACCAGAAATATTAACAATGAAATTTGTTAATCAGTGCTGGATTTTCAAATGCTGGAATAAAGGAATTTCGCTGCATCCGCTGTCTATAACTTGTCATAAGGCTTTTTTAATGTTGAAATCATGTGACTTTACATACTTTTGTTCTGCCCACACAGCCCCCACACAGCCCCCTGGTATTTATAGCTGTATTACCCTGTCTGGGATATTCTTTAGGATCTTTAGTCTAAAAATGGCTGCCAGAGTAAAGTGTGTGACAGTGGAGGGAACGGTGTAAAAATATCTCTGCTGTGTGAACATCCCAGCTCCAGCCTGATACCCAATATGTGGAGGACCAGGCCAGGAGTGACATCAACATGGAGGGGAGTGTGAGGCTGGGACAGTGTGACAGATCATGTGCTGACTGCAGCCGCACAGGTGGTGACTGCGCAGAGGGACAGACGTGTCACATCTTGTCACTGGCAAAAACAGCGGAGTTCCTACAGCTATAAATATACCCAATAAATCAGGGGAATCTCCAAGCTAGAAGTGACAAGACTGAGGGATGGAAAGTGTACAAAACTATTACCTAACAGTCATCAACTTTTCTCAATGATGTCATCTCTGTTCTCTAGTGAATGGATAGGCAGCATTCCCAGTGATGTCACCCCTACTCTCTAGTGAATGGATGGGCTGCATTCTCAGTGATGTAACCACTACTCTCTAGTGAAAGGATAGGCTGTATTCTAAGTAATGTCACCACTCCTCTTTAGTCAATGGATAGGCTGCATTGTCAGTGATGTCACTACTGCTCTCTAGTGAATGGATGGGCTGCATTCTCAGTGATGTCACTGCTGCTCTTTAGTGATGGATAGGCTGCATTCTCAGTGATGTCACTACTGCTCTTTAGTGATTGGATAGGCTGCATTCTCAGTGATGTAACCACTATCCTCTAGTGAAAGGATAGGCTGTATTCTAAGTAATGTCACCACTCCTCTTTAGTGAATGGATAGGCTGCATTGTCAGTGATGTCACTGCTGCTCTTTAGATAGATAGGTTGCATTGTCTCTGGTTACAGCTGTCCTCAGGCTTTGCTTGTCTGAGGTCTGCCTTGTTCTTCAGGTGTCCCTGCAGATTTCACTCTGGATTTTCTTTATATATTTT
Source organism: Dendropsophus ebraccatus (assembly GCF_027789765.1). Classification (NCBI taxonomy): domain Eukaryota; kingdom Metazoa; phylum Chordata; class Amphibia; order Anura; family Hylidae; genus Dendropsophus; species Dendropsophus ebraccatus. Next base: position 95,465,647 of record NC_091457.1, read on the forward strand.
CACCAAAAAAGGTACATGGTGCTGCCCAAGTAAAAAGGTGTTTGTGTGTTTACTGAATTTGTAACAAAGATGCCCAGGAGGCCAATCCGTACCCTTGTTTCATTGTTTAAGGGGCTAGTAGCCCCTTATAGGCAAATTTGTCAAAACTGTCTGATACACATATACTTATCTTATTTGCCCATAACAACCAGTTTGAGCCCAGCTTCATTTTATCAGAGCAGTTAAGAAAAGGAAGTTGAGGTGTGATTGGTTTCCATGGGCGAGAAAGACCTTTATTTTATTTAAAAGGGGTACTCCGGCACTGATAAAAAAAAACTATCAATCATAAACATAGTTTTCCCACTTACCATTCCTCCTGAGTCTGTCTCCTTGTGAATTTCACGTTGTTTGCAGGTCCACGAAGCTCCAGTTGGTGTCTTCATTTTTTCTTCGCTTCCTGGTTTGGGCTTTCCCATGATGCACTTTGTCTCCTGTGATATCTAACTGACTCTGGAAAACTTTTAGATGGCTTACATCTTGTTCAGCCAACCAGAGCTGAGTAACCTGTGTCATCTGACAAAGGGAGGCTGGCTTAACACGGCTTAGACCCGCCTCCCTCTTGATGATGTCATTGTCACAAAATGGCTGCCACAGAGCAGCCTGGAGTCATTAGGTAAGAATGAGATTACTTCATTTCCTGGTGGGGGGTTGAGGGGGGAAAAGATAGGGAAGGGGGGCAGATAGGTGATTGAAGCATATTACATAGTTATATAATTTTGTAATGTGTTTTAATTACTAGTAAAAAGCTTTTCACTGCAGTACCCCTTTAACTTCCTAAATAACTAACAGTTAGACAGGTAGAAGATCGAGCCATATGACTCCATGAGCTGATTGGTTGCTATGGGCAACAAGCAGTTTATTTTATTTTCATTCTTTTGATAAATCTGCACCAAGAACTGTAAAATTAGAAGTTTTAGATCAAGTACAGCTACAGATCCTCTGCATCCAATGCTGTAAAATAGTTGATAACAGAGAACAACAGTGAGCCGGTGCTGTATACCTTTATAAACACCTTCTTGTACACCCAATGTACCTATGTGCCATATGTGTGGTCAAATTGTTTAGACATTAAGATACCTTCAACAGGGAACAAAGGCAAATAAGTTCTGAATATGTCTAGCAAAATCTTAAAGGGGTAGTGCGGCGTTTAACATTTATTCACTAAATAACACACATTACAAAGTTATAAAACTTTGTAATGTGTGTTATTTAAGTGAATGGCCCCCTTCCCCGTGTTCCCCCCCACCCGGAACTGTGGTGCAGTATGTTTACTCAATTGCTGTCGACCCCGGCCACCATCTTGGGTCGACGACGTCATCTTCAGGAGGCTGCCGGACCGCTCCAGCTGTCCCTCATGCCGGCCCCCCCTCTGCTGCCCCATCAGCTGCTCATCCGCGATTGGCTGAGCATAACTACAAGCCCAAGGGGCTGAAAGGTGAGCCTGGCACAATCTCATCTCTTCCACCCCTGTTGTCCACAGTATCACACGAGGCGCTGCCTCTTGCCTGTTCCTTTTTTCTTTCCCTACTTTTATGCTGTGATAATGGCAGATAACAACAACTAGTGGATGCTGTATGTGTACAGCAAGACCCTTCTGATAACCTTCTGGGACAACCATAGTACCCATGTGCCACATTTTCAAATGGTGCAGCCATTTGGATGCCTATAAAGGACAAACCATGATAATGGTTGCTTACAGAAAACATTGTATTTGTCTAGCAAGGTTGGGAATTTTCTGAAAGCCTTCGCAGACATCTAATGTACTCACCTGACAATTTTGAGGCCAAATGGTTCAAGTGTTTGGATGCCTATAGAATGCAGGCTGCACCAATGGCTGATAACAGGGAACAACAGTTAGTGAGGTCAGGACCTTTACAAAAACCTTTCCTGACACCTAATGTACTTGCATGCCAAATTTGAGGTCAAAAAGTTCAGGAGTTTAAATGTCTATAGAGGACAAATGGACAGACATTCACTTTTATAATATAGATCTCTGTTCTCTGCAGAATGCTTATATAATGATATTGTATAAACACTCTCTGTCTGTTATTGTAGCTATTCCCCTCTGAGGTGTCCTAGTGGCTGTATTTGGGAGGGAGCAAATATTTGTTGGGGGTCTGCACATGGGGAGGGGGGAGCGTGTCAGGATTTTGCTACAGAGGGGTTTCTGCCAACAATAACAGGAGTCTCCAGCAGGTCGGCACAGGAAGAGAGGCTGAGAAGTGATTTGTAGGCCGTCACTTTGAGCCAGAAAGCTTGTTTCTGAAAAAGGTCCCTGGAGGTACATTACAGAGGGGACTCAGCGAGGAGGCGGCCTCATACAGTCACACTTGTCTCTTCTCATGGAATTCTGCTGGATAATCTCCAGTTTTCCACAATGATAGAACACGCCTTCACTTCTAAATCCCAGAAGAGCAGAGACCATGCAGATTCCATTGAGGGCATATTGCTCCCAACAATGTGATTACTCTGATAAGCGTACCTGCAGGAGTCATATATACCTCATCAGACTTTATCCCATAGGATCGATAAAGCCATTCATGAAATAAGATGTAATACATCTACTTTGGCGTTCTCACGCTGCCTCATGTCATTCTCATACCTCTTACCAAATGTTCTTGACCTATAAAATATTGATTGTATAATGTGAAGTTTTGCAACATTGAAGTGGTTGTCCTGGATAAAATGATACTCCGATATGCTGCTGGGGACATGTCAGCGATGCATACTTACCTGCCACACTTCCCTGCCTGCTTCTGGGCTGACTGTTCTCCTCCGCTCTAAGCGATTTCAAAACATCCCGTGACACGCCATTCCTCCTTAAAATGAAAGGTCAGCATAGACAGTGTAGAGTTTATGCTGAGCTTCATTTTTTAAAGGGAACAACAGATGTTTTGAATTTACTTATAGTGGTGGAGATCGGGCACCCCAAAAGCCGGCAGCTGCTGTGGAGTGAGGCAGGTATACCTCACTAACATGTCCCCCACAGCCCCTGCAGAATATCTTTTTATTCTGGACAACACCTTTAACAGATTTTACAGCCTTATATCCATGTGAAATTATATTTTTCTCCTTTTTATAAAAATTTTTATACTTTATAATTTTATACTTTTTTCACATTGTCATCATGGGGTACTGAGTTTAGGATGATGGGGGAGAACCTGAATTGTTTTCCATTTTAACACAAGGCCACAATATAACAAAATGTGAAAGAAGACTTTCTGAACACACTGTATGTTTGTATGGTGTGTGCATGTGTATATATATATATATATATATATATATATATATATATATATATATATATATATATATATATGGCTTTATATCTATGTGTATAATGTAAAGATTGATTTATAGGCATAGTATGTATTGTATGACAGTTTGTTTGTAGTAATTATGGTGGCAGTGTTTGTTTGGCCTTCAGGTATAATGTGTTGAGGGGTAAGTATGGGCTCTACTTACAGAACATGCCTTAATACATATTTATTTTATGAAGGGCTATATCCTTTCCCACTTTGTCTTCTATTGGCAGGACACGTGTAACCCTCTCTCCTCCAGTGTCCGCGTAAGCCTGTGACAGCGCTGTCCACACTCATTTCACACCTTGCACTGAACCAGTTCAGCTTTCACTGTTTATTAATATTAACAGCTGAACTCCAGGTAACTGTTGGAGGTAATGACAGATGCCTTTGATGGGCACCTGGAGAGTCAGTGCAGTACAAATCCGCTTCATGTGTAAAATCCAGGCTGTGCTGTCATTAATGTGTAACCTGGACAGGTTGTTCCTCCTTTACACAGATCCTATAGTAGAGCCTGAACTATAGAACCACTCCCACGATCCTTACTCAATCCTACATTACATCTATACTCTATAATCCCAAACTATATAACCACTTACTACATCCTTACCTAATCCTTAATGCAAATTTGCCCACACAAAAGGGGGGATTTACCAAGACCTTGTACGCCGGTCTTAAATTAGGCCCCACCCCCTTTTCCCCAGCAGGCCAGCAGGCAGACGCCAGGGAAAAGGTGGACCTTTCATAAATGTCCCCACAAATGTTCTCAATTCTGGAGACACCATTTGCTTAGTGTTACAGGCTTAAATACGGCATCTTAAGGGAAACTATCAGCAGGTTAGATGAATCTAACCTGTTGATATCTCCCTGTGCACACAGGGCGCTGAGGATGAAGGTATATTATACAACCAAAGGGTTTAGGTGATATTGTATCAGGATGGTTGCATGTTATTTAATAAGGTATCGTGTTATGGCACTTAGCACTTTTTGATGAATTCATTTGCTGCTATCTTGTACTTATTTGTATATTGAAGTGTCTTTTGCTTTTGTGTATTTACATGCTAGCCATTGAGGTTATCTCATTTCCTCTTCCTGGTACTTTAGCATTACCCCAATGTTTGTGGGGTCACCATACTGTGTATTTTGACCCTTTGTGGTCAATTTTAAGTGGTTTGTTTGTGGTGTTTTATAATAAAGATTTTCTATTTTTGGCAATTCATTCTTTGTGTGTGCATCTGGTATATAACATATGCGCTGCTTCTTTGGTTGTATACCGTTCCATATTGGATGTGTTGAGATGCATCACTTTTTGTGATATTTAGCTGTGCCCACCATATTCTAACCTTATTTTGAGGATGAAGGTATATCTTTAACCTTCATCCACTTTGCTGTTTACCTGTAGGTAAAGTATACCTGTTGTTGTAACTTTCAAAATCGAAATCAACAGTATTGATGTAAAACATGGTTTTCAATTTATATAATTTTTTAAGTCTAAATACAGGAAGTCCAGTGTTTCCCAGGTCATCTGCGCTCACAGAGAAGACAGTCATGTGATTGATGGGCACATTGAGCCATGACTGGCCGGAATTCCTGTGTTTAGTCTATTTTTTTTTTAACCAGCTCAAGACTAAAAAGCCTCCTTCAAAAGACTGGACCTGGATTTCAGATAAGTATAGCTTTGTTTTACAGCATGATAACTACAGTAAAGTTTTAGGTACAGAGGCTGAGCAGACAATAACACATGACAGAATTAGATACATTAGTTCAGCAGACTGCATCATATATGACAGGCTTAAGCCCTTATTACACAGGGCAACGGAGAGGAGCAAACAAGCGCTTTCAGCGCTCATTTGCTCCTCGTTCCCTGCTTGATGCCGACGCTATTACACGCGTCAGCAGCGAGTGGGTAAGAGCAGGGGGGCCGCAGGGAGCTGCCTGGGTGAGTTTGCTAAATTGTCTGGGCAGCCCATAGCAGTGAGCAGCGGTCTTCTGCCACCGCTCTTATTCCACAGAGCAGATCGCTGCTATCAGTCGTTTGTCTTTTAACATGTTGAAAGACAAACGACAGACAACGATCAGCCTACATCATTCATGTTGGCTGATCATTGTCTTCTATTATGGTACGTTTACATGAAACGATAATTGGCCTGATCGTACGATTAACAATGTCGGATGCCGCCGCCTCTCCGATCGCCCCCGCCGCGGGCATATGTTACCTGCTCCGCGTAGCAGGTCTTCGAAATCCCTGGCTCCCCTCTCCAGTGCATTGATTGGCTGAAGAGGTGCGCCGGGAATTTCAAACGGCTCCTCTTTAGCCAATCAGTGCTGAAGAGGAGCACTGATTGGCTGAAGAGGAGCCGTTTGAAATTCCCGACTCACCTCTTCAGCCAATCAATGCACTGAAGAGGGGAGCCGGGGATTTCGAAGACCTGCTACGCGGAGCAGGTAAGGTATGTTCGCGGCCGGGGCGGTGGGGGCGATCAGAGCGGCAATTGGAGCGGGAGGGGGGGTGGCGATCGAGCGGCGGCGGGGGTGGCGATCAGAGCGGCGGCGGGGGTGGCGATCGGGGCGGCGGGGGTGACGATCAGAGCGGCGGCGGCGATCAGAGCGGCGGCGGCGATCGAGCCAGCGCAGGGGGCTGTGGATGAGCGGGGGGACGGGCTGCGAGCGGGGCTGCGGGCGGCCGAACTTTTGCGCGACTTTTCACGGAACGAATTTTTTGCGATTGGATTACATGTTGAAAGATAAAAACGAACGATTTCTTATTTGTCGTTTGATCGTTCGCTGCGTTTATCGTTCGAATTCGATCGCACAAAATTCGCACGATAATCGTTACGTGTAAACGCACCTTTACACGAAACGATTATCGGCCGTAATGGCAGAATACAGCTGATAATCTTTTTGTGTAATAGGGCCTGTAGGCTGGGATCACACAGCGTTTTTGCAATCCGTTTTATGCAAAAAAAAAATGGAGGAAACAGATTCATTTGTGTGCATGCGTTTTTTCATTGACTTCCATTAAAAAAAAAAAAAAAAAAAAAGGATCAAAATGCATCTTTTTTTTTCAAGTGTACACAAAAATGCAAAGCTAAAAAAGCAGTGTGAACCCTTAGAAATGGTGGTTCAGAAGACATTATCACAGGTAGCAGGTTTAGATACAGCATCGAACATTTCTATATATCAGTCTCATAAATATAATTGATTTGAATTTGATACTCTTTCTGGTCCTTGGGGGGCTAGAATGCAATATCTATAGATCCCCCAGTTTTGCTCCTGAAATCCTCCTTTTTTCCCCTCTGTTTCAACCTAGATAAGATCCTGCTCATCCTTTCAGTGTAAATGATATAAAAGATAAACTTTCAGCCAGAAGACGAAACCAACCTGCATTTCCTTATCTGCCATCTCCAAGAGCGTTACCTTAGACCTGCTGGGCGATCATCTCCCAATATCTGGTAAGGGAGCTCTTCATCTAAATGGGGAGGAGAGTGTTCGCACAGATTGCTTCCCTGCACAGAGACCCTTATGGAGAGGTCCGGGAGGTACAAGGTGACAACTTGGAGGAGATTTTCTCTCTCCTTTTCCTGGCAAGTGACCTGGCTCTGAACAAGGTAAGTGCTCAACACCTGCAGAACGCTGAACAGCAGATATTTATGGGATGCCCTAAATTAAATGTAAACCATTAACAAAGGCTCTCAGGGTGTGTGGAAAGCTGGGTGACATGCCTTATGGGCTAGGTAATATCAACCAAAAGTGGTTCTCACTCTCCATCTATTACCTGCGTAATAGACCAAGATAATGGTGTGACATTCCTAGGACTGTAGCCTGGTGCGTGTGGGAAAGGAGGGGGGGTAGGTTTTACCTGTTTTCCAGCTGTGGAATCATAAAGAACTTTTTAATAGTTAGAGAACGTATTGCTCCCCCTTCCTCATTACTGTACAGTGCAGCCTCTGATTTTAGAAAGTTATTGACATAAAAATCTTACAGTAACTATCACACAGCACGTGGAACATTCATTGTGGGATTGTCTCTCATGTATTGATGGGTAAGAATTCAGATATTTCCATAAGAATTGTCAGAAGGTTTGAAAAATCAGGTGGCCTATAGTGGGCTTCTGTGTGCTGTCTGCCCCCTAGCTGCAGATGAATGAATTATCACAAATCAACAGGTTTTTTTTTTTTTTTTGGGGTGGGGGTGGGGGGGGGGGGGGGGTGGGGGGGGGTTGCAGGTGTTTTTGTGTGTATCGGAGGGCTTGGTGTTGTACTTCTTTAGGGAACATCCCTGTCTGTACCATCATGGATCCTCCCCTCTGTGTAGCCTGCCCCTGATTGCTGAGTGTTTTTGTGAGGGTCTTTCTGTGCCACCAGCTAATAATCTGCGCTGTGTCATCTGAACCCCCCACCCCACCCCTTTGTGCCGCTGTCAAATTTTCAGAAGTGTTTATGTCCGCGCTACTGTTACACTGTATGAAAAAATCAGCTCTCTGGAGACATCCAGTGATGAAGCTGATTGTAAGGGGTGGGAGCAGGGTCCTTATTTTGACATGGTAGAAACCCTGTTCCTTTGTGGGGTATCAGTACAATGACCATCAAAGCAGATTGTATTGTTAACTACAAATGGTACATGGGAAGAATTGATGCGTCAGATCACGTCCTCATGCCATACAGTGCCATGAGGAAAACCAAAGTATGGTACCAAAGTAAGGCTATGTTCACACACTACGTATATTTGAGGCTGTATGTTTGAGGCTGTATAGCAACCAAAACAAGGAGTGGATTGAAAACACAGAAAGGCTCTGTTCACATAATGTTGTAATTGAGTGGATGGCCGTCATTTAATGGCAAATATGTGCTGTTATTTTAAAAGAACGGCTGTTATATTGAAATAATGGCAGTTATTTACCGTTATATGGCAGCCATCCACTCAATTACAACATTGTGTGGACATAGCCTTTCTGTGTTTTCAATCCACTCCTGGTTTTGGTTGCTATGAGGACCAAATACAGCCTCAAATATACATAGTGTGAACCCAGCCTAAGGCTGCACAAATGATCCAAATGGCACTGTATAATGCTTTTGAGCTTTTCCAATGTGTCAGCTATACTGCGAAATTCCTTCAGGTTCAGAAGGTAGTAAATCAAGGCCCTAATATTTGGTAGCCAAGAAGGGATAGGGCCAAAGTGCTTTTTAAAAGGAAGGCACCCATATTGTGCAGGGCCTAACACTATCTTGGTAAAAAAGCAAAGACCCTGAAAAGGTGCAGAGTGTGTCATAAAGGGGATAAGAAAGTACACTACTTATCAGTGCAACACCTATCCCCATAAACAAGGCATCTGCATAAAACATTGCCTCCAAGCATACGCTACATCAATAGATAATTGTATGATTTCTTTACCCTATTACCTTGTATATTCTTGAAGGAGAGGTCCCATGGAAGGGCAAAAACTGCAGGCAGGCTGCGGGGGCAGGAAAATAATAAAGACTTGGACTCACCCATCCTTGTGCCGCCAATGCGCTGCTTCCGGGTCCTGTTCACAGCAGCCAGCTGTCAACTTCAGGTGGGAACCAGGTAGCCGGCTTCACCAGCTGAAACGTCACAGCTTGGCTCAGCCAGTCAGTGACTAGGACGACAGCCTACCCCAATCACTGATTGGCTGGACCAGCAATAACTCAACTGGGGTTGTGACGTTGCAGCTGGCAGAGCTGCAAATCACCGGCTGATGAGAATAGGACACAGGGCGGGGCATTGGAGGCACGAGGATAGACAAGTTTTCCTGCCCCCACCAGCCTGCCTACAGTTTTTGTCCTTCCATGGGACTTCTCCTACCAACATTACAAAAGGAAAAACCCAAACTACACCCGCAGATTTTTAATTCATTACATATCTAAAAAATGTCAGTTAGAAAAATACTATTTTTTTCTTGAAATGTTGATATAATGGAACGCTGTTAGTAGCAATCTCAATTTACCAGCTATATAAATTAGACTATGGTATGAAAAAAATAGAATCACTAGGATAAGTTAAAGCAACCCAAAATTATTTGTAGTCAAAGTATTTTTTATTGAGTTTTATGCAACAGGGACGGAAAACTAAAGTTCCACTCCTGTTAAAGGGACAAAAAAATAAAAATACAAAAAGCAGTACATTAACCTTTGGCAATGTCCTGTGCCTTGTATCAAAAGTCCGATGTGAATGTATTTATTGAACTGCAATAAACTGTCCATCCAAAAAGGAGTCTTAGGTGTCTTCTAGCACATCTGTAAAAAAGCATTAACCCATCAAACCAACAACACGACTTCATGTCCCATCACCCTCACCACAACGACTCACTCAAGTAAGAGAAGAAGGCACTAGGCCCACAGTGTCTAGCCATCGGACCCAGATTTTTTCAAATATCTTTAGAGCCTCCCTCTTTTCATAGGCATACTTTCCATTGGCTATAAGCCAATTTACTTAAGCTATCAACATGGATATCTCTGGAGGATCCAAAGCATTCCAAAATTATTAATACATAAAGTGACACGTCCTTATGGAGTTAAGAAATATTCACCATCACAAGGAGGCTCTTTGTGACAGCAGAGAATGTACCTCTGATTATTATCAGGTATCACCCAAGCTGATATAGAGTATATAAAGCTGGGGTCATAGTTGGACACTTTGCACCAGAATAAAAGCATGGAAGTACAGAGATATATATGAAAGGTTCCAAGTGTCTCCTTGACTTAACAGCATCAGCACTTTGGAAAGTGAAGTGCAGATAACAGATTGATATTAATGTAACATACAGATTTAGGCAAGACTGTTGGTGTGCTATAGACATAGTATATACATGTATCACCACTTAATTAAAGAGGAAGTCCCAAGAAAATGAGAAAAAGCAGGCAGGCAGGGGGTGTGTCTCTGTTGCACTGCTCCTGTCAGCCGGCTGTCATCTTCAGCTGGACTGAAGCCCCAGTTACAACTGCAGAGCATAATACTTCTTCTACCAGGAGTCACTGTGAGTATGGTGATCTTTAGCGATACACAGTGTTTGACCTAAACACACTTTTTTAAATTATGGCCAAAGGGTTCATTAGACTATAATATTTTTTCCCACATGCTTCCAGCAGAAATGACATAGGTTTGGGAAAAATATAGCTGGACTTGGATGTTTTCCTTTGTAAGAAAAAGCCACCCTGCCCCAAAGCCCAGACATATGAAGAATACACAAGACTGTTGTCACATGCAGTACACAACCAGTACTTGCCAGAAATCCCTGTAGCTCCTTAAATGTTGCTATAGGCCTTTTGGCAGCCTTCTGAACTAACTTACTTCTTCCAAAACAGCTTCATGCACGGAGCTTATTGTATTTAATTTAAAATATTGTTTTATTTTGCTGATTATGGGCTAATTTGAATGCAGAGTGTTGTTTGTATATCTACCAACTGTTCGCTGACAAAATTTAAAAACTTCATAAAACATTTTGGTAAACAAAACAGCTTCATACTAGACTTAAAAACTGGGTCATGACCAAGTTGACAACTGAGCAATTGGTTGTTTTTTGAAGCACAATTTCCTTAAAAATATTGGATGAATTCTTTGATGTATTAATGTAGCCATACTGTATATACAGTACAAGGCTATGTTCACACAACGTATGAGACCGGCCGTTCCGTGAACCCGACCGAGTCATGGAACGGCCGGTCTCTGGCCGGATCATCTCGGCCGGTACTTAAGTACCGGCCGGGTGATCTTTCTGGCAGCAGAGCTCTGATGCGGGCGCATCAGCGCGCGCCTGCATCAGAGCTTCCCATAGCACACAGTGAAGCGAACGTCCGGAGCCGCTCGCTTCACTGTGTGAACTGACAGGTCTTTCTGCGGCCGGAATTCAGTGAATTCCGGCCGCAGAAAACTGACATGTCAGTTATTTGCGGGGCTGCACAGAACCCGGCTGGAGCGTATACGATGTGTGTACGCTCTGGCCGGGATTCCATTGCTTAATAGGCTGTGTTCTGCTGCACAAAAACTACGGCCGTTGTTGCCATCGGCAACAACGGGCGTAGCTTTACATAGTGTGAACATAGCCTAAGGCAGTATTTGGTCCTCATGTCAGGTCCTCATAGCAACCAAAACCAGGAGTGAATTGAAAACACAGAAAAGCTATGATCACACAATGTTGAAATTGAGTGGTTGACCGTCATTTAATGGCAAATATTTGCTGTTATTTTAAAACAACGGTTGTTGTATTGAATTAATGACAGTTATTTACCGTTATATGGCGGCCATCCACTCATCCATTTCAACATTGTGTGAACAGAGCCTTTCTGTGTTTTCAAACCACTCCTGGTTTTGGTTGCTATGAGGACCTGACATGAGGACCAAATACTGCCTGAAATATACTGTGTGTGTGAACCCAGCCTTACTGTGCATGGTGATATAGGGCAGCTAGTAGTCCCCCTCCGGACTAGATTTGCTTGGTAAAGCTCTTTGTTCTGGCCTTAAGAATGAAATATATTATTTACATACTTCTGTCATTACGGATTTGCTTTCAGCCATTTTGAGAATCAGGATTCAGATGATTTAACCCATAGCGATCACCACAGTGGTGGGATCTTCCCTTGTGAGTAAAGTCTGAAGAATCTGAAAATAAAGCAACAATATAAGAGCCAGCAATAATATGGTGATCTATGAATATAGGTAAAATGTTCAGAAATTCCTTTATCCCTGAGTAATAAGATCCTAGAAGAAAGGATGTATACTCTCAGTACAGAATGCTGTCCGCTGACATGATAGGTTACAGTGCACTCTGAGATCCACCATTTGTCTAGAAGGCAAGCACAGACGCGAAAGCTACAAGTTCAGAAGGAAATGCTGGGGGTCACAGAGTGTGCTGGGTTCACACAGGTGTGACAAAGTAGTAGTCTGGGTGGTCTCCTCCTTCACATTATATAATAAACTGATATCATATACCAGGGGTAGGGAACCTTGGCTCTCCAGCTGTTGCAAAACTACAACTCCCATCATGCCTGGCCAGCCAAAAACTAAAGCTTTGTCTGTTCATGCATGATGGGAGTTGTGGTTTTGCAACAGCTGGAGAGCCAAAGTTCCCTACCCCTATCATATACCTTGCAATATACAGCATAACCAGAGACTTTACCCCACTGAGGCTGCAGAAAACCACATCTGGTGCCCCTTTCAGTCTCTATCAGATTCCTGTCTTTAATACGCTTGTCACTGGCAGTGACCCCTGCAGTGTTTAAAGGGGTTATCCAGTACTACAAAAACATGGCCCCTTTTCTTCCAGAGACAGCACCACTCCAGTTTAGGTGTGGTTGGCAATAAAGCTCCATTCACTTCAATGGAACAAAGTTAAAAAAGCCCACCCAAACTGGAGACAAGAGTGGTGCTGTCTCTGGAAGAAAGTGGGCATGAGTCTATGAGACCTGGATGATCCCATAGATTTACATTATGAGACCATTCAGGTCATACTAAACAAGCACTTCACATGATTAGAGATGAGCGAACCTCGAGCATGCTCGAGTCCATCCGAACCCGAACGATCGGCATTTGATTAGCAGTGGCTGCTGAACTTGGATAAAGCTCTAAGGTTGTCTGGAAAACATGGATACAGCCAATGACTATATCCATGTTTTCCACATAGCCTTAGGGCTTTATCCAAGTTCAGCAGCCACCGCTAATCAAATGCCGAACGTTCGGGTTCAGATGGACTCGAGCATGCTCCAGGTTCGCTCATCTCTACACATGATCAGTCTGGGTCTAAATATTCAAACCCCAACCAATAAAAACCTTTGATATCTCAATTATTTTTCTGAAGCAGGAATACTTTAAAGGGAAACTATCAGCAGGTAAGAAGCATCTCACTTGCTGATATGTCCCTATAATGCACTGAAGATAATGGTATGTTTCCTACCTTCATCCTAGGCGTCAACCAAGGCTGGTCAGTGCCTGCCTCCAGTGCACAAACATGCCTCATTGGCATATTAGCAACTACTAATATCCCAGAAATGGTGCAGAGGATGAAGGTAAGAAACTTATCCTCATCCTCAGTGTCCCCTTGCCCTGTAGGGACATATTAGCAGGTGAGATGCTTCTAAACTGCTGATAGTTTCCCTTTAAGGCTAATGGACACCTTTGCACTATAGATTTCTTTCCTAAATGTAAAATGAAGCAAAATTGTACATGTCTTCATTAAAAATATCCTACCATTTAGCTTAATCCATCAAACAGCCTTTCTGCTTTTCTGGAAGGGGTATGAGAGAGACCCTGGAAAACAGCTTACCCTGGCTGGGTATGGAGCTGAGCGCAGATACAAGGCAGTCTGCAGGGGAGAATAATACACACTAAGCAGAAGAGAGGAAGCAGAGTTCATACAGCGCACTGCAGAGGAAGCAGAGCACATACAACGCACTGCAGAGCTCATACAGCGCACTGCAGAGGAAGCAGAGCACATACAGCGCACTGCAAAGGAAGCAGAGCTCATACAGCGCACTGCAGAGGAAGCAGAGCTCATACAGCGCACTGCAGAGGAAGCAGAGCACATACAATGCACTGCAAAGCTCATACAGCGCACTGCAGAGGAAGCAGAGCACATACAGCGCACTGCAGAGGAAGCAGAGCTCATACAGCGCACTGCAGAGGAAGCAGAGCTCATACAGCGCACTGCAGAGGAAGCAGAGCTCATACAGCACACTGCAAAGGAAGCAGAGCTCATACAGCACACTGCAGAGGAAGCAGAGCTCATACAGCACACTGCTGAGGAAGCAGAGCTCATACAGCACAGTGCAGAGGAAGCAGAGCTCATACAGCGCACTGCAGAGGAAGCAGAGCTCATACAGCACAGTGCAGAGGAAGCAGAGCTCATACAGCGCACTGCAGAGGAAGCAGAGCTCATACAGCACACTGCAGAGGAAGCAGAGCTCATACAGCACAGTGCAGAGGAAGCAGAGCTCATACAGCGCACTGCAGAGGAAGCAGAGCTCATACAGCACACTGCAGAGGAAGCAGAGCTCATACAGCACACTGCAGAGGAAGCAGAGCTCATACAGCGCACTGCAGAGGAAGCAGAGCTCATACAGCGCACTGCAGAGGAAGCAGAGCTCATACAGCACACTGCAGAGGAAGCAGAGCACATACAGCGCACTGCAAAGCTCATACAGCGCACTGCAGAGAAAGCAGAGCACATACAGCGCACTGCAAAGCTCATACAGCGCACTGCAGAGGAAGCACAGCTCATACAGCGCACTGCAAAGCTCATACAGCGCACTGCAGAGGAAGCACAGCTCATACAGCGCACTGCAAAGGAAGCAGAGCTCATACAGCACACTGCAGAGGAAGCAGAGCTCATACAGCACACTGCAGAGGAAGCAGAGCTCATACAGCGCACTGCAGAGGAAGCAGAGCTCATACAGCGCACTGCAGAGGAAGCAGAGCTCATACAGCGCACTGCAGAGGAAGCAGAGCTCATACAGCGCACTGCAGAGGAAGCAGAGCACATACAACGCACTGCAGAGCTCATACAGCGCACTGCAGAGGAAGCAGAGCACATACAGCGCACTGCAAAGGAAGCAGAGCTCATACAGCGCACTGCAGAGGAAGCAGAGCTCATACAGCGCACTGCAGAGGAAGCAGAGCTCATACAGCGCACTGCAGAGGAAGCAGAGCACATACAATGCACTGCAAAGCTCATACAGCGCACTGCAGAGGAAGCAGAGCACATACAGCGCACTGCAGAGGAATCAGAGCTGAGGTAGCAGAGCTGCTAATACACTTGGAAAATATCAGAGTGAGTGTACTATGCACTCATTACATAGGACTGTGTCTGCTCTTAGTGTTGCATGGGACTGCAGCCCCTCCATACACACTATCTGCGCACAGCATAGTATACAGCACCGCACAGTATACAGCGCCGCATAGTGTACAGCACCGCACAGTATACAGCACAGCACAGTATACAGCACCGCAGTGTACAGCACAGCATAGTGTACAGCACAGCACAGTGTACCGCACCCCATAGTATACAGCACCGCACAGTGTACCGCACCCCAGTGTACAGCGCCGCATAGTACCGCACCCCATAGTATACAGCACCGCACAGTGTACAGCACCTCATAGTGTACAGCACCGCAAAGCATACAGCACCGCATAGTACAGCACCTCATAGTGTATTGCACCGCACAGTATACAGCACCTCATAGTGTACAGCACCTCATAGTGTACAGCACCTCATAGTGTACAGCACCGCATAGTACAGCACCTCATAGTGTACAGCACCTCATAGTGTACCGCACCGCACAGTATACAGCACCTCATAGTGTACAGCACCTCATAGTGTACAGCACCGCATAGTGTACAGCACCTCATAGTGTACCGCACCGCACAGTATACAGCACCTCATAGTGTACAGCACCGCACAGTATACAGCACCGCATAGTACAGCACCTCATAGTGTACCGCACCTCATAGTGTACCGCACCGCACAGTAGCACCTCATAGTGTACAGCACCTCATAGTGTACCGCACCTCATAGTGTACCGCACCGCACAGTAAACAGCACCTCATAGTGTACAGCACCTCATAGTGTACAGCACCGCACAGTATACAGTACAGCACCTCATAGTGTACAGCACCTCATAGTGTACCGCACCGCACAGTATACAGCACCTCATAGTGTACAGCACCGCACAGTACAGCACCTCATAGTGTACAGCACCTCATAGTGTACCGCACCGCACAGTATACAGCACCTCATAGTGTACAGCACCTCATAGTGTACAGCACCGCATAGTACAGCACCGCACAGTATACAGCACCTCATAGTGTACAGCACCGCATAGTACAGCACCTCATAGTGTACAGCACCTCATAGTGTACCGCACAGTATACAGCACCTCATAGTGTACAGCACCTCATAGTGTACCGCACAGTATACAGCACCTCATAGTGTACAGCACCGCATAGTACAGCACCGCATAGTACAGCACACCGGCTGGCAGTGCCCGGCGCGGCAGGAGTTACACTCCGCTCCGGCTGTAGTTGCGGCCGCTGCAGTCGCCCCCTCCCTGCGCCCGGCCATGTGCTCTGCCAGGGGGCGGGTCCGGGGGGCTGATCTTCTGTCCGGGCTCACAACTCCGGGAGCAGCGACCGTCAGAAGCCCCAGTGGGGGCGGGTCCTCGGTGCACAGAACCCGGACAAACTTTACCCGAACTCCGCGGAGATGCCCTGGGCACAGTAGCCAGGACGGCACGGCGGGCACATGACTGACGCCCCGAGGTCCCGCAAGCAGCGGCTGATGGCAGCAGTGGAGGAGGAGGAGGAGGCGGCGGCGCCCGGAGCGGGTGAAGGGGTCCTGTACTGCTTCATCTGCGGGGGAGGGGTGCCCCGGGGGCGGGAGGTCCGGCTGCCAGTCCGGTGCCCGGCCCGGGAGGGTTGCGCCTTCTTCCCCTTCTTGCAGCAGCAGGAGCCTGCGCCCGGGGCGGAGCCGCTGAGTCCGGGGGGGAGCGCCCGGGTTTGCGCCGTGTGTCAGCGCTTTCTTGGGGCGCAGTGGGACGCGTTCGAGCGCAGCAGGACCCCGCTGGAGAAGCGCATGTACTGGCTGAAGAGGCCCTACCAGTGCGGGGGGGACGGGGCCCGGGCGCATCCCAGAGGCTGGAACCCTAACTACGACTCGGAGCTCTCCGACCTGTCCGACAACCCGCTAAGTGACCCGGAGGAGGGTGCCGAGCCAGCCCGGAGACAGTGGGCACCGGCGCCAAGGGCACCTGGACACAGCGCCCCCTGCCGGGCCTCCCCGACTGACAGAGCCGTGAAGGGGGCAGAGATTCCGAGCGAGAGACGCCCGGAGAACGGGCACCCGGTCACCTGCTACATCTGCGGGGCGCCCGGCGCGGGGAACGTCCTGCACGTCCAGAAGCAGGAGCACTGCCCTCAGGCGCCCTTCTTCCCCTTCCTGTGGCTGCACACCCCACCGCCGGGCGCTAACCCCCTCACCCCGGGGGGCAGTGCCAGGGCCTGTGACAGCTGCTTCTCCTCCCTCATGCAGCAGTGGCACAGCTTTGATATGGCCAATGTGCCAGTCTTACAGCGCCTCTATGTGGTGCCCCTCCATGCCAGCCCTGGGGAGGAGAAGAGCACCCCTTCTGGGCACACTGACTCTCACCACAAAGGATCAGGGGTGTGCTACCTGTGTGGAGAGGACTGTGCCAACCAAGGAAAAACTGTGCGTTCCAGGATCACCAACGGCAACGCCAAGTCTACCATGCACTTTCCCTTCATCACCCAGCTGCCATGCCCACCTGGGTCCAGAGGGGTGACCCACCAAGGAGAAGTGCAGAGCTGCCGGAAGTGCTATGGGGTGCTGGAAGATATCTGGGCCATTTACAGGGCATCTCAGAGCGAGGAGCTCATCAGTTCTGTCCAGAGTTTCCTTAGTAGATACCATCAGGTGTTCAGCTCTGTGGATGCCAGCTCACCTGGAGCTACCGCCAACCGGAGGGCAGGAGTTCTCCACTCTACATCCACCTCTATCTGCTATGTGTGCGGGGCAGAACTGGGTCCAGGATGTGAATATCAACTAAGTATTAACCCCCCCAATAGGTATGCTGACAAGGAGCCCTTCTTCCCCTTCCTCACTGTGTACCCTCCTGCCCCCAGGGCCCGGTCTGCTGACTCCACTGGCTTGGTGTCCACCTGCGGACTCTGCTATCATGACCTGCTAGGCCAGTGGTTCCAACACGAGATGAAGACCCAACATCCCAGCAGCCCTTGGTCACGGCAGTACCAGGTAGAGACCTTCGTGTGTTTTTTCTGCAGACGAGAGAAGCGGCGTCTGTTGGGGTTGAGGAGCATTCAGTTAGCCCGGCTGCCCATCTTCCTGCTGGCACGACGAGTGCCCCACAGCCTATTCGTGGATGATGGTAAACAGTTACTTGTTGGAGCTTGTACAGAATGTAAACCACTGGCGATGGTGGGCATTAACATAGTGGCACACAGTGGTGGATCATCAGCAACCTCTTCACCGGCCACCAGCCAAACCGTAAGTAGTCCTCACCCGTATGGTTGTATAATTATGGTAAGCTGGTGGGGCAAATAATCATCCTGGAACTCCAGGCTGTGAAGGTCGTATGTCATATATTAAGGAGCTGGCGAGGAGGAGTGACATGATCAATGGCACCATCCCAGGTACTGTCACCTCTGTAGCAGTCACATTCCTAGAGAATGGGGGGGGGGGGGGGATTGGTGCTGAAGAAACGTGGTCTCCACTTTTTTCAGCACCAGTCTTGCCCCCCCAACCCATGGCAGTCAGTCAGATCACTACTTTGCCATAGAAATGAAAGGGTGGCCACTGTAATATAGTGTAAACGCTTGTCCTGACCTAATACTTCTCACAGCTGAGGGTTTGTTACAAAGGATTGTCTAGACTGAAAACAGTAGTGATGTAAACATATGAGAAGCAGAAATCTCCTGTCCCTTGTCCCCCATACACGTCACTGAAAAGTCGGCCAGACTTGCTGATTTCGGCAGGAGCAGTTGACATAGTGTATGGAGGCCACAGAAGGATGATGTCAGAGGGGAAAGAAGGATTGAGCATGTTGGATTCACCCGCCAACCCTTTTGTTTTTTGGGTAATTATACAGCCACTAGAGCTGTCTGGCAGCGGCGTCCCTCCCCTCTCCCCATAAAGAACACATGAATGCTGGGTGGGCAGGAGAAATGGCTGTTGGTTAAACAAACATTTTGCCATCAGCTATTAAAGTGAATGGGCTCCTTACAGTGTGTAAAATGGAATCAGACTTACAGGATCGTCCACATTAGATATTATTTTAGCAATCCCTCAGCTTTGAGATGCGTCAAGTCTCCTGAGTTTTATCAAGAATGTTTTCATTTGCAGACAACAAGCAGAGATCCTAGAAATGGTGGCCAGAAAGTAATATAAAGTAGCAGAACTTCTCGTGGTACAGTGATGAGGCTTCTTATACATATGGCTTGGGTTTGCTCATCTGCTGGATTATGACACTCTCCAAACACAAAAACTTTATTATATTTGGGGTATAATTGCAAATTATTGAGTCCCTAATTTGCGTAAACATTTGCATATTTACCTATGTTTTCTGCGTAAACATGCAACTTTTTTTTTATACTTAGTGTTAAGGTGAACGCATTGATAAATCCCTCCCCCTTTTATCCCTATGGCTGGAGTTGTGGAATGTGCTGCGGACCCCCAGGTGGCTGACTCTTGTCACCTGCTGCTGGACACCCTGTGTGTGCTTGCAGTTGAGCTGCTGTTGTTGGTTTGCTGCAGCTTTTAGTGAAGTGAGTGGGGGAAGCCGGTGTAAGAACATCCCCATGATAGGGTCAGCTGGGGCATGGATCAGCATGTCTGGTGCCAATCCGTCCTGAAGCCACGCACTGCGTCAATTATTCACGTTGTCTCAGCCGCCGCTACAGAGCGTCTGACATTAGAGGGTCGAGACCCGGGAATACTGGGTTTTTCAGACTTGCAGATTGTAGCGTAGAACCAAATATGCTGCACGCATACACCATACAGCAGCTTCAGCGGCAACCGTTCTATGACTCTTTACTCCCCTCTTTATATTCTAGAAATCTTAAGTCCTCCTCCTGCTGTCATGAACAGTCTTGTGTACATCCAGAACATTAAATCTCCACCAACTAAATACTCTTTACAGCCCAGGATTTGTTACAGTGTATCAGTAAAGTCCAGGCTGTTTAGCTCAAAGAGAATTGATACAACTGTAACAAACCCTCAGCTGTAAGAAATACATGGCAGTGGTGTAACAGATCAGTCATTCTTTACGGACATGGATGGATGACAATAAAAACCATCAGGTTTGAAAACAGATCCATCAAACAGATAGTAATGTGAACAGAGCCTTGGCCTCCTATACCAAAATGTTTCCATTTATTAACAGTAAGCTAAGCAAGTACCTTGAAAATAGTAAAGAATTGGAACACAAGGGGCTCTCCATTTTGCAACTTTTTTCATCTTTAGCCGCAGCTGACACATTTCCATCTTTTTATGAATAGAGGTGAATGACATGCCGGTCTTAACCGCCCAGACTGTATTATAAAGCTGCAGAACGTTTCTTCTCTAGATATAACCTGGTCTGCGTTCACGACACAAATGTAAAAGCAGCGCAAAGGCAATTAATAAGAAGTGTGGATGGCCTGTAACCATGGTAACCGTATGACACCAGAAGCCTGTCTTGCAAAGCTCCTTTATTGTTGCTTGGTGTTCTCATGACATACAGGGGTGGGGGTGTTAAAAGGTAAGGGGCTCATTCTGTCCCCACTATCATCATGAGTGATCCTTATTTTGGCGCAGATTTACAGTTTTTTTTGTTGAGGCACCTCCTTTTACCACACGGAATTTTTATGCATCTTTGAGCTAACCCTCTAAGACCAAGAAGTGATTATTTGGGGGTGATGCAATGGGACATGAAAAGGGTGGGGGGTGGGGTTCTCCAATGTGAACAACCTTGTTGTAACCAGATTGTGATGCAACTGAAAAGTATAGTGGCTGTAATAACACACTGCAGTTTTTGCTGAATAGCAGCACAATATGGCCTATGGGGACACTGGGGTAGCTCTGTTTATATGATGTTGGTCTCGAGTACACAGCATTGCGACTTGCAGCTTGTTCTAGGAAGTTAGAGGCAGGAATCCCTCCCCCTTGTCTTCTGCCAGTGACAGTGTGATGTAACCCAACCGTGCTGAGGCTGCGACTTCACATTACAGGGAAGATGCCAGATGTGCGCAGGGTTCCCAGCTGCTTAATGTAGAAAACGGGATTTCCCTGCTGATCCATAGAACACAGAGGAGCCAGGCAGGGGCAGCGCACAATGCAATGCATTACAATTCTTATTATAGAATAGGGGATAAAAACTTAAACTTCCCCTCCTGACCATGTAGCAGCTGCTGGAAAACTGAGATGGGTTAAATCCCCCAATCTACTACACTGGAGAGTCATGAACAGGAAAAGAAAAAAACATGGTAGGATCATGCCCTGGACTGGATCTGCTCATCCCTATTCCTGATCAAGTAACTCCCACGGCACATGCAGTTCTTCAATTTTATGCAACTGATCCTTATGTAACAGAAAGTTCTTCTCAATATTCAAGATCTCTGCTTGCTTTTAGTTCATATAAATATTTACCCCCCATACGGACACAATGCTATACTCTACATCAGCAGCACATATCACTCTAGGCTTATTTACTATTCTGCATTTTTGGCTACAGTTTTTGGGGTGGTTTTTTTTTTTTTGGCAAGAAATCTATTAAAAACTAGAAAGATCTGTGAATGAGCAGTGGTTTACTATGGGGTATGAGTTTATCCATGTTATAGTCATGCTAAGATTTTCCAAGATTCTGGAAAATGTGCAGGTTTTGGAAAATTGTGGCTAAAATTGTGACATGAATATGTCAATAAGTCGGTGCAGTTGAGAGTCAGTGTAGGTAGAGAACAGAAAACAGAGTTTTATCCTGATTTTAGAGTTCCATAGCAAAACTTGTGGCACAGCACACCATTTGAATATACAGGTTTTGACCACTGCTTTTGTGTAGTTTTTTCAAAAAAATCAGAATTTTCCTGGAAAAATCCCATATGTGAAACCAACTGCAGGGTGCCCCCAGACACGGCTTTTTTTTGTGGCATAAAAAAAGTGCTGTAAAATTGGCATTGGGTTGAAGACACACGAGCGGTCGGTTGCTTGCAGGGCCAAACTAGAGCAGCCGTATGGGTTTGCTTCTAAACTCTTTGACTGGTTGGCTGCTGCACTTCAGCTACTTGCTGTCGACAGCTTGTCTGGTTGGTTGATTAGACCTGCAGTCGGACAGAGAATTGTGGCTGTATAAACCTCTGAAACTATCCTAAGGGTATGTTCTTACATATTGGAGTTTCATTTTAGTAACGCCATCTAGGACGGCTGGACGTCAATTAAATGATTAATTACCGCAATTAAATGATTCTGTAACGCAATGAAAATGCATGTGTGAACACAGCCTGAGGGTGTTCATACACAGGCAATGAGAAGCAGAGTAATAACCAGGCAGGTAGCCTGTTATTTTGTTAAATTACTTATAAGGAAGAACCCATCAAAGTCTGTCATCTACCATAGACAGAATGACAGCAAGTGTGCTTCACTTCATGTTGTGTATTGTCACATATATGTAGGGACTGTGAGGGTTAATTCACATGTCAACAGCCCCTGTGATGAATGAGCAGAGGCCTAGAGGCTATGAATCCGTCAGGGTTCACATGATGCAGGTTTTTTTTTTTTTTTTACAACTTTGAGGCTATGTTCACACACAGTATTTTTGCTATGTATTATGGTAAGTATTTTCCAACCAAAACCAGGAGTGGATTGAAAGGACATTACAGAATAGCACTATACTGTACAGTACATTATACACAAGAAACAAAACCAGCAACTATAGTACAGTATTCACTAACTCCTCACTCATACCAACATTGTAAATCCAGCAGTCTTATACAGTACTGTACTATATGTGAAGCTTTACCAGTGCTAAACTCACCACGTTCATACCACCATCCACGCTTGCAAAAACGTTCAGATACCTCAAACTTCGAGACTGGGGGCCCGAAAAGTGTTTGAGAACCAAAGGAAACTTTCAATGAAAAGCAATTTGAGAACGGAGGTACCACTGAATGGGGTGTCCGGTGCTCCGTCATTCTCTATGGGCATCGGACTCTCCTGTGAACGCGCGCGCCGGGCTTCGGGAGCTGAGATCTGCGTGACCCGACTGCATCAGGAAGCGGGACCCGGCGCGATTAGATGAGTATAGGGCGCTCTAACGGGGGGTCGGGAGCCAGTCACCCTGGCACGGGGGGTTACAGGTATCCTTTAAATGATGGCCATTCGCTAAATTTCAACAGTGTTTGAACATAGCCTTTTTGTGTTTTCAATCCACTTGGTTTTGGTTAAAAAATACTGACCAAATACTGAGCAAAAATACTGTGTGGGAACATAGCCTTAAAGCGAACGTACCATCAGGTACACTGCTTTTTTTTTTTACCTTAGCCACTCAGCGTGGTCTATTCATGAGCACCAGCCCAGCTTTGGAGCACTGGGGGCTGGCCCGCCGCCCCCCAATGTGACAAAACCGTTTCCCCTCTGTGACACGGATCTATTAAAATCAATAGAGCCAGGCTGGTTGTTAGGAAAAGACCAGCGCCTAGTGTGGGAACCAGGCGGCCTTTCAAAAAAAGGACCGTGCCACCGGATGCCAGCGCTGAACGTCTAAGCTACAAAAAAAAAACAACTATGTACTAATGGTACATTCACTTTAAATTTTAAAGGCTGCTTACAATGTGGTTATTAAATGTGCATTTTTAACATATTAAATGTTTCAAAATTGTGGTTGACCTACTGCCAACTATTTGGTTATCAAACATCCCCTCTAGTGGCAAGAGTGTGATAGACGTCACAAACCTGAACTACTAAAGTCACAGATCATACATACAAGGTTGTTGTTTTCCACTTCGGCATGAGGCAGGAATATTATAGCTTTGCTGTACACCAACCGCAACATTTGTGGGATAAATATTTCTGGTGTGTGTTGTTATCCTCTAAATGCCAAAATGTACTGCAGGGCACAGCCGAGCAGAACATGTTGTCATCCCATCTGCAGCCGGGTGGTATTTTGTTCTCACTCCAAACTGGGAAGGAATCCAACCCAGCTGTCACTTTGACCTCATCCTTAGAATAGAGAAAGGCATGTGCAAGGGGGAAGCTGCTGGATTCTGACCCATTACAGGAGATCAAGGTGATGTCTGGCTGTCACCCACTGAAGGTTGTGTTGGGGGTGTTTCGTCGGTAAGATGGCACTAGTGGAATTTTAAAGGAGATAATTGGCAGACTGGTCTAACAATTCATGATCCCAGGGGCACAAACTGATAAAAAGTGTCCCCTTACCTCATCAGACCTAGGTCCCAAGTATTGTTATCAGTCTACTGATTTGGTATGAGGCTTGCTGCTCTGGGTTTCAGTACTGATTACTACACAGGAAGTCTGTGGTGCACAGGAAAATATCTTCCCCTCCCCCAACTCCCAGTGTTATCTGGATGAGCCATAGCTCAGGTAACTTTCTGTTATGATAACCTGTTTTAGGCAATGACTATTAGGAATGCATTGAGCTGAATATATTATTATCCTTATAATTGTTTTACACAATCCTCAACAATAATGTATGTTTGACTAGTAGTCAGCTATACTTAGCCTGAATGCACATTAGGTGGGTAATACTGGGTTCTGTCTGTATCCTGGTAGTGGTCTACAGGTCTCAGCTACAGTCACTAGTAATGTTATTGCTGCACCACCAGTCCTCCCAGTGCAGTGCTGGAGAAGGGAGGATGGTTTGGTAGTTGATAATTTTTCTTGGTTTTCTATGGCTGGGCAATAGCAACAGTAATATCCCTGACAGAATTTACTTATAACCATTGTACAAACATAGCTATTTGCCTACATTGTAGGATTAGGAACCCCATATAATACGTTATGCCCTGCTCAGTGTAAGGGTATGTTCACACTACACTACGAAATTAAGCGCAGAATTTCAAACGGAGTTCACTTGAAGTTCTGCCTGTCCCATTGATTTGAAATTATAATTCTTTGGGTGGATCATGGATTTCACTGCACTTGAGAAATAACATTGAGTCAATGGGACAGGCAGAACTTTAAAGTGACTGTACCACCAGGCCCAGGCTGAAGCACTGGAGGCGGGCCGACTCACCCTTCGTGGGAAGAAACTCCAGCCGCTCCATGACGTGACTCCATTAGAATCAATGGAACCCTATCATAGAGGAGCTAGGGTTTCCTCCCACTAAGGGTGGGTCGGCCCTCCTCCAGTGCTTCAGCCTGGGCCTGGTGGTACAGTCACTTTAAGCGGAGTCTCCGCTTAATTCTGTAGTGTGAACACATTGGCTCAGACTTTGTTTTTTTCTCACAGTGACCAATTACAGCTCAGCTTTCCTTTTACCTGAGCTAATTTAGATATAAAAGAGTAAGCTGTGATTGGTTGCTGTGGGGAAAACCAGACAGGAAGATCGATAAATCTTGGCCAATCAGTTATGCAATGATTTTTGCTGTTTAAGCCACACCGCCAGTGAGTGGGGAAAGTGCTGCTCATTGCATTGGAGAGTAAAGAAATGCATTTCTCTCCATTTCTCTGTTAGATCCATTCCTGGTTATGGAAAAAAGAGTGACCAAAATTCTATGTGTGAACCCAGCCTTAAAATAAAGACTATAACTGATCAGTTAAGGCAGTGCTTCTCAATTCCAGTCCTCAGGCCTCACCAACAGGTCATGTTTTGAGGATTTCCTTAGTATTTCACAGGTGATATAATTATACTTAGTGCATCGGGTATTAGCACAGGTGTCCTTTGTATGGGCTATCCTCAAAACATGACCTGTTGGTGAGGCCTGAGGAATGGAATTGAGAAGCACTGAGTTAAGGTTTTCATTAGGGATGGTCCAAAACTGCCGAGGTTCGGGTTCGCATGAACCCGAACACTCGGCATCAGATTCCTGCTGTCTGCCCGCTCCGTGCAGCGAGTGGATACAGAACCCGAACCAAACTCTGCTCGGACCATCCCTAGTTTTTATGGTTCTCAGTTACCTTGTAACTTTTCCTATGTGAAGAGATATGAACTGGGCATTTTTTCTGTGTTTTGACTAAAATACTGACCAAAATGAGTGCTGCAGTTACATCTGCATAGCTACTACACAATATCTGGAGCCTTCTGCTTTCAGGATTTGCCATTGATATGTTTTTACCCCATTAAAGAAGAATTCCGGCAAAAATTTGTATTATTGTATTGCATTGTATTACGGGAAAGCTTATAAAGTGCTTTTTTCTCTGCACTTACTACTGCATCAAGGCTTCACTTCCTTGATAAAATGGTGATGTCACGACCCGACTCCCAGAGCTGTGCGGGCTGTGGCTCAGTGTCCCTCAGTGTCCCCCTGCCATCATTCAATACTTTAATTAAAAATTTTTACCGGACTTCTCCTTTAAAGTGTCCCTGTCATTTAACAGAACCTCACTGAACATTAGAACAAGCCAGGAGAAACACATGGCTGTCCGTTTCTCTCCCTGGCTCACTGTGATCTGTCTAGTTGCACTTTAAGGATAGGCCATCCTTATTAAGTCCCTTTTACATGGGCCGATTATCATGTGTTGCTAGAAATGGACATTCGGACAATAATTGGCCTGTGTAAAAGTGTCAGCCGAAGAGCGGGAATACGCCAGCTCGTTGGCTGATCGCATGTTTTGTGCTGGTGCTGAATTTTATCGCTATTGGCCGTCCATCTCACAGGGGATGTGTGGCCATACGAACAATAGTGCAATCTTTCATGTGGCCCGGCCACACGATAAATTGTGCCTCACAAAGCCTCTGCAAACGAGTGTGCCTTGCATGGCTCCATATTGGGTCATGTAAAAGGCCTTTAAGATTGGTGGGTGTCCACTCTGGCTGATCAGCCATTTGAAGCTTCCGCAGCCCCTTTGATGTTATTGTGAGGTACAACAGCGTCGCTCAAGTGAGCAGGACATCCCAGCAGTACCTTGCATTACAGCTGCTAATAGTGGGGAAATTGCAAGCACTAGCCAACGTGCACAAGCCCTGATCGTTGGTTCTTGAAGTAGGGCTGCCACTGATCGAATATTGATTGTTTTGTTTTAAAGGCTGGGTTACCACTTTGATTACTTGGGTTGTTCTTGCTTTCCCGGGAAGGGTTAAACTGTTAATTTAAATACTCCTTTCCAGGTCTTGGGGGGTCCACATAGGTGGGATTTTACAGCATGGCTTTTCCCTTTACATCCTGTGCAGAGGTGATTGTGAAATATGACTGGGGAAGGGGACAAGGAAACAAACGGGTCCTTGAGGCAGGATTTCAGGGGAACAGATCCATCCATTCATGGGTTCAGAGTCTCGGTGTCTTGCTGTGGGTGATGTCATTGTCCTGAGATTCTTACCCTGCTTTCCTGAACAGAGAGTCTTTGTGGTGAATTATATGGCCAGTATTAGCCCCAAGATAGCGCCTAGTAGTGTCCCCCCTTAGTATTGGGTGTGTGTGTGTGTGTGTGTGGGGGGGGGGGGGGTCGGGAGCTCAGTGCTGTACAGCTGAGGGATATATGACACATTCTAACAAGATAGGGGAAGAGATACGTGCTGATGAATTTAGCACAGAGGATACGCTTTAACAAACCCTTACTTTTCAGAGGTATTAGGTCTGTATATATGGGGGAAATCGGACTACATGATAATAATAATTTTTATTTATATAGAGCCAACAGATTTCGCAGCACTCTACCTGTTTACAGCTAAGCAAAAAGTGACAGCTCTGAGGGCAAGTTTGAAGTATCTAGAGTAGTTCCAAAAGGTTTTGCCATTCAGCATGTCTTCAAGTCTTCCAAATTCTTCAGTGATACAGGCATGTGATATAGCCATTCGGGATTCTGGGAAATTTGTGAATGTAATATGTATAATAGCGGCTGTATTTCCCAGAATTGGTTGAATATTATCTTTCGTGTGCTGATAGATCAGTCTTTCTTAAGAATCCCCTTTATGCTCCAGCTTGAGAGCACAAGCCATTGTCCTGACTTTCCTGTTCCGCTGCAATCTGCTTCCTTCTTTGGCTGCATGCGGCTTCCTCAGAAGTGAGGTCTGCTCTGAGGGGAGTCTTCCCACTGCATTCCTCTCGGTGCTGACTGCAGCCCTCACTTACTGGGTTAATTCCACCGTTTCTGGAACTCCATGACTCTAGGGTCCTTTTAGACACACAGATAGCCCAAATATAAAAGGTCTCTGAATAAATTAGTAACTTTGATAACTGTAATATGTCTTGTTACCTGCCACTACATAGATGCTTAATGTTAAAGGGGTTATCCAGCGCTACAAAAACATGGCCACTTTCCTTCTACTGTTGTCTTCAGATTGGGTGGGGTTTTGAAACTCAGTTCCATTGAAGTAAATGGAGCTTAATTGCTAAACGCACCTGAACTGGAGACAACAGTAGGGGGAAAAGTGGCCATGTTTTTGTAGCGCTGGATAACCCCCTTAATGTCTAAAGGCTTATTCCCACGTCCCGTATTTTACGGATGCTACAGACAAGGAAGGCCTGTAGTGGAGTGTTTCCATGCCCAGAATGATGTATCAATGTCACGCCAAGAGCAGGGAAACTGTTTAAATCACCACAAATCTCATAGGCCAGCAGTGGCAATGAAGACTAGGCGCTCTATCCTGGGCCTGCAGACATGTTTCACTACTGCAAACCATTTGCAGAGCAGCAGCCAGAACAACCCACGCCCAAGCCCCCTGTGGTTCATGCGAATGCTGCCTCTCCTCGGAATACTCCTCATGAATTCATGTTTCTGATAAAAATCTGAATTGTGAATGGTTGAACAGGTTGTTTAATCAAATGTATTTGATAATACACCCAGCACTACTATAGGGCAAACATGGGACATGTACACATTACACCTACAGGAGTTTTTTGGTCATCGCATTCTTTATTCGTAGAAATTAAAGGGTACCTGTTACAATAATTCTCTGTGCAGATCGGTTTGCAGTCACGGCTGTGTTGGAAGATTGCATTGCTGTAGATATGCGCCCATGCGCGCTGAGTTCTGTGCACAAGCCCTATAAATTATTATAGGGCTTGTGCACAGAACTCACCCGGTGTGAGACGAATCCACAGCAAAGCAATCTTCTGCCCGATGAGATTCATTACTTTACAGAATATGTTTCCATTGGTCTGGAGTTGAGTGGAGGCATGCTGTACACCACTCCATCCACTGCTTGGTATTGGGGTTGGGATCCATGCAGCAGCTCGACCATAAACACAAATACCATGAGGCATCAGGCACACAGTTTTTGTGCTGAATTTATTTCCAGAAGGAGTTCAAAACTCTGCAGTCAGCACAGCACTGGTGACTTTTATGTACTATGGGGGAATTTACTAAAATTATTGTAAATGGGAAGTGATCTATGTTATGCCTTTTGCCTTAAGAGCGTTTGTTCCCACGCCAAATTTATCATAAATAAATGTGGCCACTATCAGTAACTGTGTCATTTAACCTGTTAAAATGCTGCATCTTCACATTTGTACCATTTTAAGGAACGATCTGACATGAGTATGCAAGTGAGTCCCATTTGTTAAATTAGCAGTGGCCCTGAAAATGAACGTACATATAGAACTATTCTGAGAACAGACACGAGTGGTGTAAACTTAAGAAAAGTTGCAAATTTTTGCACCAAAATTTGTGACTTTTGTACATCAAAAGACATACATAAAGTGATGATAAATCCCCCCCACGGGACTCGGTCCTTAACAACCCCATTTTGTTATTCTACATAGTCTCCACTTGCTGTGGTTCCAAAATGCATCTACCTTTCAGTAATACCCCTCACTGCTGATTATGCAAGATCTAAGGGGTAGGAATTTTGTAAACTAACTTTTGTAAACTAACTGTTGGGCTGTAAACATGACCTATTGTCTTCTTTATCCACTAATGTCCCCTTTTACTGTATTGCAATACAGATCACTTTCAAATAGCTTCCTCCTTATCATTACAGACAGCACAGTAAGTCTCAGCTTTAGTTCCACTGAAATGGAAAATTAGGGCCCCCTCCCCATGCTATTTTAGCTAAAACTTAAATTAAAGAATAGGTCATTTTCTTTTAAAATATTATTTTTAAGTGTTTAATAGACTAATAGATTTCTTGACAGCACGAAAAATCTAGCGGCCGGCCTGCACAAACTATCGGCATATCGTTCATGCAGCCATGGAAACTGACAGCACGGATATACGTATATCTGTGATGTCAGTTTCCATAGAACACAGCACTACATACTTACCACTGCTGCTTGTATCCCGTTCCTCTAGCTCTCCCATCCAGCCGCTCTGTTTTCAGGCCCCGCCTCCTCCGTAATGATTGACAGCTGGAGGATGCAGAGCCAGAGAACAGGATGCTGGATTGCAGCAGTGGTAAGTATGTACTGCTCTGTGATATGGAAACTGACAACATGGATGTATGTATGTCTGTGCTGTTAGATTCCCCTTAATGTCATCAGCCTCACGTCCCCTGTTTATACAGGAAGATGTTTGAGCAGTGACAATAAATTTTAAAGGCTGCTCTCAACAGACAATCAGCCGAGGATCCGGTATTTTGCCTGTACTTGGCTGATCGGTGACACTTTTACAAGGGGCAATTATCATCCAAAGGAGCATTTCTTATCGACCCACGTCCAAAAGGCGCTTAAAGGAGTTATCCAGTCCTAGAAAACCATAGCCACTCTCAGCACAACTCTTATCTTCAGGTGTGGTTTGCAATTAAAGGGGAACTCCAGGTAGAGGTAAAAAAAAATGTAAACCTGCTGCAGAAGCAAATAGCATTACTTACCTGTCTAACCCAATTTTGAAACTACCAAAAATCCTTTTTTTTCCCCGGGGTTTTCTGTATTTTGTGGCTGTACTTCCTGGTTGAGCAGTTGTACACAGTACTACAGGTTCCAGAATGTATTGTTTTCTCTCAGCTGTTCATCACAGTCCTCCACCCTGCCTATCCCTTGCCCAACGCTGTTGCTGAACATCTAGGCTGTGTTTCATTGAAGTTACTGAACATTGCAGTTTCATTGTGTTACTGAATTAATTGCAGTACTGCATTATTTCATTGTGGTCCCACCCACACAGCACGCTGTATTCTCAACCTGTAACACTACACAGCACGCTGTATACTCTACCTGTAACACCACACAGCACACTGTATTTTCAACCTGTAACACTACACAGCACGCTGTATTCTCTACCTGTAACACCACACAGCACGCTGTATTTTCTACCTGTAACACCACACAGCACACTGTATTCTCAACCTGTAACACCACACAGCACGCTGTATTTTCTACCTGTAACACCACATAGCACGCTGTATTCCCTACCTGTAACACCACACAGCACACTGTATTCTCTACCTGTAACACTACACAGCACGCTGTATTCTCTACCTGTAACACCACACAGCACGCTGTATTATCTACCTGTAACACCACACAGCACACTGTATTCTCTACCTGTAACACTACACAGCACGCTGTATTCTCTACCTGTAACACCACACAGCACGCTGTATTTTCTACCTGTAACATCACACAGCACGCTGTATTTTCTACCTGTAACACCACACAGCACGCTGTATTCTCTACCTGTAACACCACACAGCACATTGTATTTTCTACCTGTGACACCACACAGCAAGCTGTATTCTCTACCTGTAACACCACACAGCAAGCTGTATTCTCTACCTGTAACACCACACAGTACGCTGTATTTTCTACCTGTAACACCACACAGCAAGCTGTATTCTCTACCTGTAACACCACACAGCACATTGTATTCTCTAGCTGTAACACCACACAGCACACTGTATTCTCTAGCTGTAACACCACACCTCACACTGTATTCTCTACCTGTAACACCAAACAGCATGCTGTATACTCTACCTGTAACACCACACAGCACGCTGTATTCTCTACCTGTAATACCACACAGCACAACTTTGTTAGAAGTGATGCAGTGACTATTTTTCTTTTGCTTTGGAGCCCCGTTTGCTTTAGGGTTCGCCTAGACACATGTCCTTTGGTTTATTTTCGCGGTGAACTGCTTTACTGTAGAATGTGTTGGTTTATCCTTGTTTACCTTCATTGCCGACATTCACTTCACACATCAATGGCATGTGGGGCTGCACAGTTTCTCCATCATCTGCAGTGATGCCCACTAAACCAGCTCACTACATGCTTCTTCCTTCATGAGCTATGCACTGCCAATGTTAAAAGTAGTTAGTGGTCATAGTAATGTTACTCAGCTGTGTAAAATGATAAAACTTTATCGACATAGTGAACCTTCCCTTTAAGAAGTGCACTTTATTAGATGTACATTTATGCAGTAGGCTTAGGTTTGGATATTTCAAGAATGATCTGTAAGGGTCTTTTGTCCCTCTACTGCCCTTTGGGGGAATCTGCAGTGTTCTCCCGTCAGGGCACACACTTGTCTGTCACCACTGACGTCCCATTAGTATTTTAAACATCTAGATATGCTTCATAATAATAATAATAATAATAATAATAATAATAATAATAATAATGCTTTTATTTGTATAGCGCACACAGATTCCGCAGCACTTCACATAGTTTTGCCAATGATTGCTCCCTGTCCCCATTAGGGCTCACAATCTAAATTCACCTATCTGTATGTTTTGGGTGTGGGAGGAAACCGGAGTACCCGGAGGAAACCCATGCAAACACAGAGAGAACCTACAAACTCTTTGCAGATGTTGCCCTTGGTGGGATTTGAACCAGGACCCCAGCGCTGCAAGCCACCGCTGCCCAACATTGATAAAGCAGCTGTTACTGACCCTGAAAGCTGACAGTCTGGGAATGCCCAGTATACTAGAGATAGGCGGCTTTCCTAGAGGAGTTGGCAGATTTGATCTTTTAGCCAATAGACCCAGGTGGTGACTCAAGTGATGGGCTGAAGGTTTGGTCCAGTTCATACTTTGCCAAGTCTAGTAGAGATTAACAATATGCAGTTTACCTCAATTGATAATATGGTTACAGATGTAATTTGCCCCATTGTGTACATATCAGGGTGTTGTTGTGTCTAAGGCTGCACTTTTAACCTTGATTTGTACAATTGCGGTAAAATAACACAACTTTGCCACTATTCTGTGTGAACACGGCTTTAGGCCCCATTTACACGTTCTGTGTTCTGCACGGAACACAGATGTGGAATGCATGTAACGGACTTCTCCCCCGCCTGGGCAGCAGGGGGACTATATTCATATGCGCCGCGCTGTAATGAATCAGCCGTGCAGCGCTGTCATTGCAGCGCGGCGCATATGAAAACAAGTTTTCAGCTAAATCTGCGGCAATACTCTGCAGTGTCATTCCCTATGGCTCTACATTCTCGTAGAGGATTTTCATTCTGCTGCAAGAAAATAGCCCTTGCCCACTTAACCCACTGCTGTTGGGATAATACATTAACTGTCCGTGCTCCCATCTGCTTCTCTGGCTTCCGGCCTCCTGACGTCCCGCTCAGCTAATCAGTGGCTGCGGAGGGACAGAGCACTGATTGGTTGAGCGGGACATCAGGGAGTAGAGAAGCAAGCGGGGGCACAGGCAGGTAATGTATTAGCGCGGCAGCAGTGGATTAAGTAGGGAGTGGCTAATAGTACAGCGTATCGCAGCAGATTACTCTGTGGATCTTGCAGCATGAAATCCGCTGCGATGCAGTAAGTTTTTGGGCAGCCTAAAAGGGTGTTCCACTCAGGTAAAATACACATCAAATTATCCTTCCGCCATACATGTCATTACCTTTTCTCTCTCCTTACCCCAGATCTCAGCCAGCTTCTTTCTGCTGAAGACACAGAAAACTGTGTGAACTGCTCACTTCATCATCCCCTCTCCCTTCTGACACGGCTCACGTAAACAGTTTCCCTGGACGGCTGTCTTTGCACTGTGTAATGAAGATTTAGGATCCTATTACACCGGCCGATGACGGCCCAATCAGTAATGTAAATAAGTGCAGATCGGCTTTTGTTTACTAACCCTATTACATGTCTCGATGATCGTTTAGCAAGGGCTGCATGGACACCGTTAGCGATGTCCGTGCAGCCCTTGCCCTAAACTGTAATACATTACATTACCTGTCTGAGCTGACAGGCCGCGCAGCCAAACACTGGCCGGGACCGAGAGTGAAAGCGAAGGGCAGGAGAAGACCAGGAGTGTGGAAAGGTAATGTATTACAGTTTATTCATTTTAGCTGTCAGCCGTGCATCGCTATTACAGGTAGCGATGCACGGTCGGTGGGTGATTATTTTAGGTCTGTGTTACACATTATTTTCAATAATAGAGACAATGATCAGCTGATGACAACAAGTGATAATCGACTGATTTGGCCGATTATCCCTCTGTGTAGAAGGGCCCTAAATCTTAGGTGAAGTTACTTGTGACCTTACTGTGATTAACCCTCCTGGCCTCACAGAGTCCAGAAACAGTCGGCCTGGGGCACTCCTTACATAAGCTGTTTTAGGGAGGGGGAGACTGAGCGAACAGCTCACACACAGTGTTTTGTGTCTTCAGCAAAAGCAACAGGCTCAGAACTAGGGAAAGGAGATAGAAAAGGTAATGGCAAAGATAGAATAAATTGTTAGTCTCCAAGAAGGGGGAGGGGGATGATTTAACATGTATTTTACCTGAGTGGAATACCCCTTTAATTGAGTAATAAAACTTACTGTAACTTACTGTATGTGTTTAAATTCTTCACCGCTTTCTGTATTTTTACGCTCTGTCAGTGATTAGGAGTGTTCTTGTTAGATTCAAAGACTGAAAATGTGTCCTGATCTAATGGCACAGGTGATGGTTCGTTACACTTGTACCCAGTCTGGTTCCTATTGAAACCTGTGGGATGCAGATCCGATGCTAAATCCACATGAAGAATATGTGTGAACATGGTCTCAGGTAACAGATGGGTAGCCTGGCTGTTCAGCACTTTTCTGGGAGCAGTGCAGCTTGGCCATATTAGGAGACTGCAGGGACACATGAGATTAGTGGTTTGTGAACACCTGCCATACATTTACAGGGATTTCCGGATTCAGATGCTGGGACGCCAGCTTAGAAAGCTTGGACGCGACGAGGCTGCTACCTTCCCAAACAGGCACATATCCAGGTCTGTGCTTAATACCTCAGTGTGAAAAGTTTTCCTATGCTAGGCGCCACGACACACATTAGTATTCCTCATACCATAGGAAATGAGAAGGTGTAAGAAGCAGTGTCTGGATAAGAACAATGAATTACATCTGACAGAGAAGATGGGAGAAGTAGCACTGGGCACTGTCCTTACATAATAAAATATGCACTGGTAGTTACTCCCAGCATACAGAATAAGAGGTACTGTGCACTATACATAATAATAACTACTAATAATTACACCTATGGTATAGAATAAGAAATATGCCTCAGATAGGAACAGTGAACCAGCACAGCAAATAATAGGTGCCTTGAATACGGAGGTTGATACACTGTATACTGGGAGGTTAGTGATATACAAAGGTGCCGCTACTTCGGGGTGCATGGAATGAAGGTAGGCAAACAGTCAATGTGGTAGTAGGAGAAATAACTCCCGCACTCACCGGTTCCAGTGAAAGCATGCAGTCCTTTATTGTGGGGAGGGGATGGACTAGGGTGCTCAGTGTGCCTCTGGCCAGAAGATAGGCTGGAATAGCCTGAAACGGTTGTCGCCGCCAGAGGCACGCTGAGCACCCTAGTCCATCCCCTCCCCGGTAAGTGTATGTATACACAATAAAGGACTGCATGCTTTCACTGGAACCGGTGTGTGCGGGAATTATTTCTCCTACTACCACATAGAATAAGGAATACTGTGCACTGATTATTAATAAAGAATGAGCCCAATATTGAAAATTACACCCAGCATACAGGTCAGGGGAAGTGGTACTGTGCATTGTCCATAGTTACAGAATAAGGCTGGAAACAGTATGGCCATTTCTTTGCATTCATATTAACACTGCAAGTCCTGGCCTTACTGTGGGTCTTATGGTATAGCCTGACATTAGAAACATGGTTTGGCCAGGACTTGAAACAGTGCATATGAATGCAAAAAATGTGCAGTGTCCATGTATTCAGAATAGGAGGAGATTCTTAGAATTATACCCTGCATACAGGACTCAAGAAGTGGTACTGTGCAGTGGCCATTTATACATAAGGGTAGATTTGAGAACTACACCCAGCAGACAGGACTAGAGAAGTGGTGCTGTGCAGATAAAGGAGTCTTCAGGATTCGGCTTCCTTGGATTTGCACCTTTCTCTGCAGGTATTTGCTTTGCAGCCATCTCTACCATGTAATTCTTTGTTGTAAGGATTTCCTCTGGGACCTAATTACTGGATTTTTGCTGTGCCTGGCTGAACACCTCTCCGTCCCCTGGTACCAGCGATCATTGGGACTGGCAGCTCTCCAAACACCCGGTTTCTGCCGCCCCAGGCCGCCTTGTAGATGGCTTGTGGCTGAGCCAGGGAGGATAATTTCAGTAACAGCAGATGGAGGCAGAGGTGTGGAGAAGACCCCACAACCCCAGACCTCCCTTTGGGGAGCGGGCTCAGAGTCGTGGCATATTATGTCTATTGCATTGTCACTTATTAAAGAGCACGTTGACTTCTTTAGAAACCTTAGGACATGTTTTTCCCTAGATACACAAGTTCTCCCTCCTTCCTTTTTCTCTATTTTCATTTATTCAGTGTGCGCTTCCGTTATATATGTGTTAGTCTCCCTCCTTCCTATATGTCTGTTTTTTTTCTGTATAAAATAACATGTTAAAGGGGTGTATCCAGTTTTATGTAAACAAATTATTGTATAATGAAAGCTTTTGCAACTTCCTAATAGACATTTGACAATTCTTTTTTTTAATTTTTTAAAATTCGTGTTTGCTGTCAGTGCATAAAAATATTCTTGTTTACCTCCAGAAGCAGTAAATGTCAGAGCGTGGACCTTACACGTTACCAGTCATCTCCTGTTGTCATTAGGGGAGAATGGAGTCTTCATAACTTGTCTTTTAAGGGTTAAGCACCTAAAGAGATGTGGGCCTGTGGGTATCCTAACATCTTCAACACTGGGGGGGTGTCCTGTGGGCTGAGATACTGGGCGCATATGCAAACGTTAACACCTTGTCAGTTTCTAATCTGGACATAAGGAACCAATTGCAGCTCTCCCTCCTTGTGACTGCTTGGTCCCCCCTCCTTCCAGCTCCTGCCGTCAAGGCGCTGTACTTGTGGTAGCAGCTTAGCTATAGACTCCCAGCCGGGGAACACACTGGATGTGTTTGCAAATCCTCTCCATCTGTGGGGATTAGGGAGGCATCTGGTTTGTTTTATAGCATCAAAACAAAGAAACTCATAGGCGCCGTTACTGGAAAAGGGGGAGGACGGGAAGTTCCAGGCCTGTAGTGCAGCCCCTGTGTACTGTAGTCAGGGGGTCTCCATAGTATCCAAACTAAGAGCACTTATATATAATCTACACTTAATGATGAGTCATCTTACATATACATTGCTTCACTTGTCTGGTACAGATCTTGATAAACTGTACATCTAACCTATACCTAATGGTAGAAACCCATGGCAGCAGACTGCTATTTATATTGATGGCTTAAAGGAGAAGTATCGTTTTTTGTTTTTTTTTTAATCCTGCAGGAGTAGAGAGGAACATCATAAGGGACAACTACTTACCTCAAGGTCAGAAGGTCCAGAACCCCCTCTGGAAGGCATTGTCCCCCAAGTTGTGATTACGTCAAGACTCGGGGGTGGGTGGGCGGATGGAGTACCTGACCTGGCTGATGGACAGCACGCTCAGCCAATTAGTAACTGGAGCAGCGTCCCGCCCCAGTCACTGCCCCAGTCCCGCCCCAGCTGAGCAGGCAGTCAATCCGCCAGGTCGTGATGTCAGCTGAGAAGAAGATCCTGGCGGCAAATAAGCCCTGGCTTAGACTGTGTTCACACATGATGTTTTTGATGTTTTTTTTGCCACAAATTGCACATTTGCTGTAAAATTAAGCTATTTTGCCACAGTTTCACAAAAATGGCAGCAAAAATTATGCTACTTAGAAAAAAACTGAACTAAAGAACACAGTAAGAGGTTAGATGGGGGAAAGATCTGACGCAACATGAGAAAATGTTACTTCACTGAAAGAGTAGTAGATGCTTGGAACAAACTTCCAGCAGATATGGTAGGTAAATCTACAACTGAATGTAAACATGCCTGGGATAAACATATATATCTGTCCTACGATGATAATAAGGGAAATACTAAAAGGGCAGACTAGATGGATACAGTGGTCTCTTTCTGCCAACAATCTTTTATGTTTCTATTTTACCACAAATGCATAGTTTATAGCAAAATAGCAGGAAAATACAAAAATGCCATGTGTAAATGCTGCCTCAAAGACTCAGTTCTCCACTGATAAGCGAGCATGTGGTTGTTCATCTGCTGAATGCATAGATCTTGTGGCCCTATAAAATTTTTGGCCGGTACGTTTTTGTGACCAGGGCATGTGCCACTAACAATAATTTTGAGTGAATAGCTACTGAATGGTCGCTCGTAGTTAGGTTATACGGCAATAATGTATATACTGGTGACTTCACCAGTAGAATAGAGAGTGAACTTTGGAGTATAATACAGGATGTTGATTGGTATCAGTACAGGATACATACTGGCCCTGCCAGCAGTATAGTTAGAGCAGTTTTATATAGGATAGATTTCAGATCAATACTGGTTAAGTAATGTATGCACTAAACATACATGTTCACGCTATGTAAAAGTACGGCCGTTGTTGCCATCGTTGTTGCGTCATTCGATCGTTCGCTGCGTTTACACGTACGATTATCGTTCGAATTCGACCGTTATCGCGCAAATTCGCACGATAATCGTTACGTGTAAATGCAGCATAATGCAAACAAGATTGTTTATCGTTAACCTGAAATCCTTCACCATACTACACAGAACGATGGTCGTTAGTTATGATCGTTATTGCGATCGTTACTATGATCGTTTATTCCTTCTGATCTCAGGAAAACAATTAACAATGTGCTATTACACTGAATGATTAGTGAAAAAATGCGGAACTTGAGCGAACGAATGTGGAATTACAGTGAACGATTAGCGAACTATTAATGACAATTTTAGGTTCAGATCAATTTTTCGATCGTTGCTTGCAATTACACAGAATGATAATCGTTTAAATGCGAACGATATAATGATTTTTCACACGATAATCGTCCCGTGTAATAGAGCCCTTATAAACCAGAGCTGCAGCCACTGTTCTGCTGGTGGAGTCACTGTGTATAAACATTATGTATTATGAACTGATTCTAATTTACATCCTGTATTATGTACCAGAGCTACACTCGCTATTCTGCTAGCAGAGTCCCTAAGTGCATACATTACTTATCATATACTGATCCAGAGTTACAGCCTGTATTATACTTCAGAGCTACACTCACTGTTCTACTAGTAGAGTCACTAAGTGCATACTTTGGGTCAGTACATGATAAGTAATGTTTGCACTTAAGGCCCTATTCCACGGAACGATTATCGTTCGTATTCGGCCGATATCGGCCGCTACGGACGATAATCGTCCGGT
Organism: Dendropsophus ebraccatus; assembly: GCF_027789765.1. NCBI lineage: Eukaryota > Metazoa > Chordata > Amphibia > Anura > Hylidae > Dendropsophus > Dendropsophus ebraccatus. The sequence continues at coordinate 95,505,225 of NC_091457.1, forward strand.
GGAATAGAGTGCATCGGACGAAACATCGTTCATGTCGGCTGATCGTTGCAGTCGCTTGTTTTTCAACATGTTGAAAAACAAGCTACTGATATAGCAGTGATCTGCTGCTGTCGCTCCGTTGAATAGGAGCATCGGCAGCAGACGCTGCTATATCCTATGGGCTGCCCGGACGATCAGCGATCCCCCGCAGCTCCCCGCCGCCCCCTCCCGCACTCACCCGCTCTCTGCAGCCGTGTTGAATAGCGGCGGCAGCGAGCGGGGAACGAGGAGCAAACGAGCGCTGAGAGCGCTCGTTTACTCCTCTAAACGACCTGTGGAATAGGGGCATTAGTGACTTTACTAGCAGAACAATAAGTGTAGCTTTAAAGTAGAATACAGGCTGTAACTCTTGATCAGTACATGATAAGTAGGGTTACAGCCTGTATTATACTTCACCAGAAGAATAGTGCATCTTTGGAGTATAATACATGGTGTAAGTGGTTATTAGTGCAGGATAAGTAATGTCTGCAAGTGCAATAGCGAGTGTACCTCTGGTGCATAATACTGGATGTTAATTGGGATCAGTGCAGAATACATAAAGTTTATAAACAGTGACTCCACCAGCAGAACAGTGGATGCCGCTCTGGGGTATAAGACTAGGTTTACACATAGTATTTTGGTCAGTGTGTTTAGCCAAAACCAAGTGTGGGTACAAAATAAAGAAGAAAAAGTGCAAATCTTTCCATTATAGTTTTTCTCTGTTGCCCAAATGCATGAATTGCCACAAGTCCTGGTTAAAAACCATGTGACCATTCCAAACTGTTAGCTTGGGTTTACTGGTATTAATACAGGTGTGAAAATGTATTATGCTATTGTGAATCCAGTCTTAAGGCCATATTACACGGCATGATATAAGGGGGAAGTGAGCGCTGACCTGTCTGGTTAGCGCTCGCTTGCCCCTCGTTCCCCACTTACTGCCTTGCTATTACGTGCACAGACAGTAAGTGGGGAACAGCGGGAGAGGCCGAGGTGATCTGCGTCCGGGTGACCGGGGGGGGTCTTTGAAAATGCACCAAACAATTATGGGCCAAGTACGGCAGATATTTATTTAGTATAATAGGGCCTTCAGTAGTAGAATAGTGATTTCACTATAGCAGAATGGCGAGTGCAGCTGTGGGGTTTAATATTGGTCAGTACTGGATGTGTATATGTTAAATGGTGTCCGAGGTAAGCGGGTCTTTACCTTATTTTATTATCCTCTAACGTTTTTATTATTCATTTCTCCTGAGTTGTCTTACTAACTCTAGTATTTTTAGGGGGGCACATAATATGAGGTAAGCAGGCTAGTGACGGGGAATTATGGGGCATTGGCAGACATTACTCCACTTTATGCGCTGTTTATGTTACTCCTCACAGGCGAACATTATTTTGCTATTCACGTTTGTGTTTGAGATGTTGCCTGCGCTCAGTTCACCTCAATGAGAAGGGAGCGGAGACAATATCGCACACAGACCAGTAGACAGTCTGGAGCCCGTGTTAATGAGACAGCAGCACCGGGACCAGGGGGATAGGGCAAGGACGCAGACTACTCGGAAGGGCTGAAGTTTGCTACATGGATGGTTTTCAGACCAGTTTTGTGCTCCTTACCCTACCCCAGAGCTGTGTACACTGCCAGCTCTCTCTCTCTTTCTCTATAGGGTGATGGTCATGGCTGTGTTTACCTTATCTCTGTATTGACAGCTTTACCACTTTCACTACCCATACCTTTTGTATCAATAACTAGTTCCCTGCCAGGGTAGGGTGATGGCCCTTGACGGGCAGTCAGTAAAGGGTTAACTGATATGTCCCTGTGCAGGCGGCAGTCTTCAGGTAGCAGCTCATTAAAGTGGCGGTGGGCCTACTGCAACTGTGTTATAGGGAATGAAAGTCACGGCTGCTTCTCCTAATGTAAGATCACAGAACTGGAGGAATTTCTTGAATACTGCTTGCTGGGAGCTACTTAACTCTTCAGTGTCTGGGGTGAGGGGACCTCCAGACTGTTGGGGGGAAAAGGCCCACAGTCATGGCTGTGCTCTTGTTGACCTTTGTTCAGGGTGGATGGTGGGATGAGCCCCCAGTAGACATGTCCAGTACATACCACTCCTGGACCCCCATCATCTCCTCCTCCTCCTCCTCCTGCTCTCAGTTCTTGTTCTAAAGGGATTTAGGAAGCTGCAATCACAGTCTGTGCCAAGTGAATTCTGCAGCAGAGCCAAGACCCTGGTTGTTCCCTCGTCTTGCTGGAGCCAGTGAGTGACCTTATTAGCTGGGAGGTCAGCCTCCTTGTTAGCGCACATCTGGCAGAGGGGCCTTCAATGTCCCCACATTGTCTTCCTGCCTCTCCTGACCTTGAGTTACCTTGCAGGAAAGCTGACAGGGGTTTAGCGCATCTGGTGAGAATTCCTTCAGGCCTCTTATCCCCTCCTCTGCTTTCCTCGCTGTGCCTCTTATTTTCGGAGGCTGCAGCTGAAGTAGTAGTAGGGGCATGTCTCTTGCAATCAGCTGAGGGGCCAGAGACTTGGGAATGTGTGTTTACAGGATACAAGGGACAGACAGGATACCTAGTGCTGATTGTGTACTTATGTACAGCATATAAATGAAGTCGCCATGAGTGGTCAGCCAACACACTCCTATTAAGTGCAGAGTGACACAGTCAAAGCAGCAGAGTAGAATGAAGAGGTGTTTGTCACCAGTCCCTGTTGATTTTAGGCTATGGGCTGAGGCTTAAAGGGGATACCCCATGTCAACTAACTTAGTTATACTGGTTAGACTTATCAAGTTAAAGAATTTTTGCAAAGCATTGACTTAGCTAACTTGCCTACTTATCCTGATATGCTGCTCTTTCCCTCCCTGTGGTGACACCTTGTTATCTAGGTTACTAACCACCATTCTGCTCTAAAAGTCATGGTCTGGCTTATATATATAGCCATAATGTAGAGTTATAGAGATATAGGGGGAGATTTATTAAACTAGTTTAAAGTAGATTCCACTTTTTATTCTTCACAGATTCTGTGGAAAATGAAAGGTAGAATCTGATTGGTTGCTAGGGGCAACTGGGCCAATTCCACTTAACACCAGTTTGATAAATCTCCCCCACAGGGTGTATATATAGTGTACATCATGTAAATATATAAACTATAGCTGTATGTACATCAGCCAGACCACTGCTTTTATAGCAGAGTGGTGGTTGGAACTGTTTTTAGAGCAGAGTGGTGGTCTGTAACCTAGACAACAAGCTGTCAACAAGGGGAGGAAAAGAGCACCATATCAGGAGAAGGAGACAAGTTTGCTAAATGAATGTATATGCAAACATTTTCATTTGATGAACCCTACAAGTTAAAGTATATAAGTTGAGATAGGAATACCCCTTTAAGCTTTAAACCTTAAAGGGGTTGGCCACTTTATAGTAAAATAGGTCAGTATACAGTATCAGTAACTGTACTCACTGTATATACTGACAGCAGCTCCCTGTGTACCTCATAGAGCTAATATTAGACTCCCCTCCTCCAGGCTGGGCTGCCCTGCTCTGTGGTGTTTTGGTCCATAAGATTGCTGACATGGAGGAGCATGTGACCATGCCCCGCCCCCCAATGTCCACCACAGAGCCTGTATAGGTCTATGGAGGACACAGTGGACAGGGCAGGGTCACATGCTCCTCCATGTCGGCCATTTTATGGACACAAACAAAACAGAGCAGGGCAGCCCTGCCTGGAAGAGGGGAGTCTGATTTTAGCTTTATGAGGTACACAGGGAGCTGCTGTCAGTATATACATTGAGTACACTAATTAATACTTTGTACTGACCTATTTTACTATAAAGTGGCCAACCCCTTTAAGTAAAATAGTTATAAATACATGACATTACTCACTTACGACCCCTATCTCCACTGACATCTTTTGTGGGTAGAGTCGGGAGTCCCCCATACATCCTATACTGTTGGCAGAACCTGACAGTCAACTTTAGTATCAAATGGGGCCTTGCCTGGATTCTACTTCAGAGCTGCATTCAGAATTCTGCTGTGTTTTAACAGGAAACAGTTAGCAAGCCTCTGGTCAGACATCTTTCCCTAACAGCTTATACAGCGAGGACGAAGAATACAAATGATAAGTGATGAAATCTCAGATGTAGTATATAGGGAGATGGGACACTGTCTCCTTCAGCTGAATGTTGATTAAATATCAGCAGGCTTATGGCAGCGCATTGGATAACACTTCATTCAGTTTATTCTGTGTGTTTTAGCCAAGTCTTCATCCTGTCTACATGTTTTACAGATTTTTCAACTTATAGCTACTTTTTTGTCTATATTCTCTTACAAAATTAATGTTTTAAGGTAGTGGGTTCTTCATTTAGTAGTCTGGAGCCTCTCCAGTGCCCCCGAGTTTTAACTGTGGCAAAGTATCTGTGGTATTGGAAAATTTGGAGCATAGCCCCTGCACCTCCCCTACCTTCTGTTTATCCCCCTACAACCCTCAGCCGTCATGCTCTGTGTCCCTTCCTTCCCCTGGGCTGGTAGCCAGACCTTTGTTGTGGCTGGCCCGTCCCTGGTAGGAGGCAGAGGCGATGGAATGTCGGTAATCCGCCTGGAGGTTGATGAATGGCCCCTGACACTCTGATCGGAGCTGGCTCAGATTTCACTGTGGTTCCTCCCTCCCACACATATCTCATATTTGCTGTACTATGGAGGGGGCACCATGGGCATGCTCTGATGTTCTCTGTAGAGTGGTGGGATAGGCAGGGGTGGGCATGTTCTAATGTTATACTGTGTAGTGGTGGGACCAGATAGCTCATCAGAGGAATCTTCTGCCTGACCCCTTGGGACTAAGCAGCTCCTCAATACTGGGGAAGGAGGTTCTATACATTATTAATTTTTTTCATAAGAACAAGGGCAATTTGTGTGACAGTAAAGAGACTGCCATCTCTGTGCTTATGTGTCAGTGTAATGTAGAAGAAGCGGTACATCAATGACCTATAAAAAAAATTTAAGTACTATCTGTACCTACATTCCTTTCATTTCCTGTTAAAGGTGTAGCTACAGACAGTTCAGTAGCTTGCACTGTTCAATACAGCAAATAGAACCCGATTGGTGGCCAAAATAACTTTTTGTAATGGCTGCCTATAGATACATTAACTGTAAGGTTAATGACATGTACAAAGATAGTACTGCCTCTTTGTCTCTCCTTGTATAATGACATGTACATAGATAGTACTGCCTCTCTGTCTCTCCTGGTTAATGACATGTACACAGATAGTACTGCCTCTTTGTCTCTCCTGGTTAATGACATGTACACAGATAGTATGGCCCTCCCATCCCTCACTGAATATGATGAAGACATATAGCTGTGTCTCCTTGCCTGTAAATGTACATTTCTAGTATCCTCAATACCATCAGCCTCATCCAAGCACTCGGCACACTCCTCTTTTTACAAGAGTGATACCAGGGCCTGAACTGCATACCAGGCTGTGACTTCCCCTCAGCCAATTGTATCGGCTGGTACTCATCCCTCATCTCCTGTGGCAGCTGTTCAGCCGGCGGTATGAGCTTCTTGTCACGCTCCTGCCAGCTGCTGACAAAGGATTTACTGGTGATGTTACTTGTGAGTAATGAAGAGATCTGCTGTGTGTAGCGAGAAGGAACGGGCAGCTCTAAAGTTAGAAACCACTGACTGGAGCCAATGCAATCTTAGCTGCGACTGCACTCAGCCCTGTACAATGAAGTGCAAGCTGCTGCAGAAATGACCCATCATGACATTATAACGTCATGATTCAGCAAATATGTAATTGACCCACACAAAGAATTAGGCTGACTCTGTTGCACATGTTTTGTTTCTGATGGTAAAAAAACACAGCCAATAGGATTGCCGTTATTGATAGTTATGGTACCACTGTTGTCTTAACGGTGGTACCATAACTATCAATAACAGCGGTTGATTGGTTATGGTTGATGGATAGGCAGCATTCTTGGTGAAGTCACAGCTGCACTCTAGTGAATGGATTGGCTGCAGTGTCAGTGATGTCACAATTGCACTCTAGTGAATGGATTGGCTGCAGTGTCAGTGATGTCACAATTGCACTCTAGTGAATTGGTAGGCTGCGATGTCAGTGATGTCACAATTGCACTCTAGTGAATTGGTAGGCTGCACTGTCAGTGATGTTACAATTGCACTCTAGTGAATGGATTGGCTGCAGTGTCAGTGATGTCACAATTGCACTCTAGTGAATTGGTAGGCTTCGATGTCAGTGATGTCACAGTTGCACTCTAGTGAATTGGTAGGCTGCGATGTCAGTGATGTCACAGTTGCACTCTAGTGAATTGGTAGGCTTTGATGTCAGTGATGTCACAGTTGCACTCTAGTGAATTGGTAGGCTTTGATGTCAGTGATGTCACAGTTGCACTCTAGTGAATTGGTAGGCTGCTATGTCAGTGATGTCACAATTGCACTCTAGTGAATTGGTAGGCTGCACTGTCAGTTATGTCACAATTGCACTCTAGTGAATTGGTAGGCTGTGATGTCAGTGATGTCACAGTTGCACTCTAGTGAATTGGTAGGCTGCGATGTCAGTGATGTCACAATTGCACTCTAGTGAATTTATAGGCTGCGATGTCGGTGTTGTCACAATTGCACTCTAGTGAATTGGTAGGCTGCGATGTCAGTGATGTCACATTTGCACTCTAGTGAATTGGTAGGCTGCGATGTCAGTGATGTCACAGTTGCACTCTAGTGAATTGGTAGGCTGCGATGTCAGTGATGTCACAATTGCACTAGTGAATTTATAGGCTGCGATGTCAGTGATGTCACAATTGCACTCTAGTGAATTGGTAGGCTGCGATGTCAGTGATGTCACAATTGCACTCTAGTGAATTGGTAGGCTGCACTGTCAGTGATGTTACAATTGCACTCTAGTGAATGGATTGGCTGCAGTGTCAGTGATGTCACAATTGCACTCTAGTGAATTGGTAGGCTTCGATGTCAGTGATGTCACAGTTGCACTCTAGTGAATTGGTAGGCTGCGATGTCAGTGATGTCACAGTTGCACTCTAGTGAATTGGTAGGCTTTGATGTCAGTGATGTCACAGTTGCACTCTAGTGAATTGGTAGGCTGCAATGTCAGTAATGTTACAATTGCACTCTCGTGAATTGGTAGGCTGCTATGTCAGTGATGTCACAATTGCGCTCTAGTGAATTGGTAGGCTGCGATGTCAGTGATGTCACAGTTGCACTCTAGTGAATTGGTAGGCTGCAATGTCAGTAATGTTACAATTGCACTCTCGTGAATTGGTAGGCTGCTATGTCAGTGATGTCACAATTGCGCTCTAGTGAATTGGTAGGCTGCGATGTCAGTGATGTCACAGTTGCACTCTAGTGAATTGGTAGGCTGCGATGTCAGTGATGTCACAATTGCACTCTAGTGAATTTATAGGCTGCGATGTCAGTGTTGTCACAATTGCACTCTAGTGAATTGGTAGGCTGCGATGTCAGTGATGTCACATTTGCACTCTAGTGAATTGGTAGGCTGCGATGTCAGTGATGTCACATTTGCACTCTAGTGAATTGGTAGGCTGCGATGTCAGTGATGTCACAGTTGCACTCTAGTGAATTGGTAGGCTGCGATGTCAGTGATGTCACAATTGCACTAGTGAATTTATAGGCTGTGATGTCACAATTGCACTCTAGTGAATTGGTAGACTGCGATGTCAGTGATGTCACAGTTGCACTCTAGTGAATTGGTAGGCTGCGATGTCAGTGATGTCACAGTTGCACTCTAGTGAATTGGTAGGCTGCGATGTCAGTGATGTCACAGTTGCACTCTAGTGAATGGATTGGCTGCACTGTATGAGATGTCACAGCTGCACTGTCGGTGATGTCACATCTGCACTCTAGTGAATGGATTGGCTGCACTGTTGGAGATGTCACAGCTGCCCTCTACTGAATGCATTGGCTGCAATGATCAGAAGAGGTCTGCACTTGGACTTTGCATGGTATGCAGGGCCAGGGTGGTATGCCATAACAATAGAAGAAATGAATAGGCATGGCACTGAGCAATCTGACAATCTTGTGTTTTATTTAATCCATATCATTACAAATAGGATGTGTTTACGTCCCTATCTGTTGTCAATTATAATGGAAATGCAAACTTAACTACGTCCTAGCTGCACACTGGTGATATCAGGAGCCGCGACTAGGCAACCTAAAAAGTAACCATTATTTACAAAATATACAAAAGGTTAAAGCGACTTTGTACCCACAATCTGCCCTCCCCAACCCACTTGTACCGTCAGATAGCTGCTTTTAATCCAAGTTCTGTCCTGGGGTCCGTTAGGCAGGTGATGCAGTTATTGTCCTAAAAACAACTTTTAAACTTGCAGCCCTGTGTCAAATAGGTGTGGCCTAGAGTGTGTGTGCATTAGGCTTACACCACCTCTCCGTCCCTCCTCCCCGCCATCTTAATCATTACGAATGCTCCAGGCAGGTTTTCTACTATTCATTACCTGTGTGAACACTGCACATGAGTTGGATCGTTAGGGCACCTGCGCAATGTTCAGACAAGTGAGGAACAGGAGAAGTTCTGACATAGGAATAGGAGAAGTTCTGGGGGGGGGGGATGGGCGTTGCAAGGTTAGGGCATAGACACTCTAGGCCTAGGCAATTTGACACAGGGCTGCAAGTTTAAAAGTTGTTTTTTTAGGACAATAACTGCATCACCTGCCAAACAAACCCCAGGACAGAACTTAGATTAAAAGAAGCTATCCAAAGGTACAAGTGGTTTGGGGGGGGGGGGGCAGATTGTGGGTACAGAGTCACTTTAACTAAAATGGTCTTTTCCTCTTTCCTATAACTGCAGAAGACTAACAGACATGTTGTGTCTATAAGAATAATCGATATATACAAGGGATCTGTTTAATAATGGTGTCAGTTCAGATTGCTGCAGAAGTAAGTGCCAGGCCTGTTCATTTCTACTGCTGCTTTCTAGGGAATGGCTTGGTTGCATTGTCAATGATGTTACCGATCTCTAGTTAATGGATAGGCAGCATTCTTAGTGATGTCATTGCTTTTTTCAGTAAGTAGATAGTCTGCATTGTCAATGATGTAACAGGTTGTCTCTAGTGAATGGGAAGGCGTCATTGTCGATGATGTTGCTGCTGCGCTTTAGTGAGTGGATAGACTGCCCATACTATTTTTTTTGTCTCTTGGGTTAAGCTTGCTCCACCTCTGATGGTAATAGCAGTGTAATGTAAGTAGAGATGCTGGTTCTGAGGTTGTGGAGCGCTGTGGCCCTGACAAGTCAATGATAAGACTTTGGGGGATATAGAGTGCAGTGTCTCCGCTGGCTGCAGATGCTCACACTATTTGACAGATTGTGCGGCTACTTTCCCTGCTTCCCTGCAGTCTTCTTTATAATCGCACAGCAGCTAATAGGTTTAGAGGCTGATGCGTGCAGAGCCCCGGGGAGCGGATACCTCTGTGTAATTGGTTTTTGGAGCTGTGAATGTGGAGCAGGTTTGACCTTCTCGCTGTGGGAGGAGAGATTACGATGCATCAGTGGCCTGCTCAGCGGGTACTGACAGCTATTGAGCAATTTTCTACACTGCGGAGTCTCTCAGGTCGGCCTCACAGCGACTCATCAATTGCTCAAAGCTTTTGCTGTGCCGCCTTGCTCTGTGGAACTTTAGTGTACAAGAAAATATGAGTACAGTGATCAAGATGGGGGATGAATAGTAAAAAAAAATTAAAAATGTCAATATTTTTCCTGTAGCAGTCAAGAATAAAAGATGTGTGTAAGGTTTTGTATATAATGGGGTTTGGCTGCTATATTTAGGCTATTTGTACAGTTATAATCGTTGGCTCCAGCATATCTTCCATGTCTGCTGGGGCTAAAGGTAACCTGAAGTCTGCGTCCTGTCTTATTAGACTGCCAGCGTGCTGCTTTATACAAGAGTTATGCTTCAGTAAGACACAGCTAGGATCGCTTCAGCTTATCTGCAGTGTCTGATAGGAGTCTGGGGGAGTCTCTACTGAAATAGTCATAATATAATTCTTTTACACTGTATGACTAGAGCATTACAACATCCTACAGTATTTCTATTATTTATATAGTCCTGGGGAGTCCTGGGTTCAAATCCCACTAAGAGCAACATCTGCAAAGAGTTTGTATGTTCTATCCATGTATCTATTATATAGACACTTCTCAGAATACCCTGTGTTGAGCTTTAAATCTGATGGATCATATCAGTTAGGAAGTGGTTTAAATAGTTTGGGCAGAGCTGGATTTGGTGTGTGGATTTTGGTTCCTAGGACTTGTTAGCTGCTTTCTTATGGAATTCTGATTTCTCAGCCCTTACGCCTCTAAATTACCAATGTGCAGTACTGAGTGTGAACACTAGATGTCAGCACATGACCTGTTCTGATATCTGGGTGGTAATTACAAGTCTAAGGTGACGGGGTTAAAACCATTAAGTTGTTGCTGTATCAAAAGTCAAGACAAGTGAAGCATGTAGAGCTACCCCTATAGAAAGCCATTTTTACATTATGTTCACTATGTCTTATCACCTGACTCTGCCTTGTGTCTGGGTATCTTCCACTGTTGTTGTTTTCTGGACACAGTCGTTTCTCCACTGTGAGCTGATAAGTGTGGCTGTCAGGATGCTGGCTCTGAGATGTGGCACCAGCTGAGCAGCTGGTTTAGTTTGCCTTTTGCAGGCTGGTTGCACAGACGTTTGGCATCAGGTCACCTTTGCCCGCTGTCTTCTCTGCATCCCGCTCCATGGGATGAAATTATGACTATGCCAGGGACTGAAGGACGCAGCTTGTAAGTCTCTACGCCAACCACCCTATTGATTCACCCCATAAAGCCATTGCCCACACGCCTCCTGTTTTTGCCATAAGCAAAAAAGAGATTTTATGCAGATTTTTTACATAGAAATCTAAAGTCATAAGCGGCGCATAGATATTGGTGGATACTAGCGATGTCTATGTGATCTGCTGACAGAAGGCATCTATGACACCTGACAGAACAGTTGCATAATAATTGTATGATGGAGCAACTTTCTGCAACTTTCTATACCTTCACACAGTGAGGTATGTTATACTAGTGGATCTGCATGAGGGTTAGCACCATCGTTCTTGTGGCTTATTTACAGCCTTTATGGATAAACTGTGCAGATAGTGAGTATGTTGTAGATTTTTAAGCGTGCCTGTCATATCAAAAGGTTTCTTAAATTTGCCAGACTTAGTTACATTATCCTCTAAAGTGGTGATAAGGTGATTTAAGGCCGTCGCTGCTATTATTAAGCCCCTAAGGCCTATTCACACTATGGAATCAGTGCCGAGATTCTGTGCGGAAAAGCTCCCCCCCCCCCCTCCCCCCCGAATCCTGCCTTCACGATCTGTTTGAATGGAAGGGTTAGTTTTGCTGCCGCTGTTCGTGCCTCTCTGCTCAAAGAATTGACATGTCAAGAATTGACATTGCCCTCCCATTCAAACAAATTGTAGTGTGAATGGGGCATAAAGAGAGAGAGAAAGACACAAAGAGAAAACGTCCCTGCTGTAGGCAAGCCAAGCCAGAGCCTGGCTTATGCCAGGACCCTTGTCCAGGACAAAGTTCAGTCTAGTCTGAGACACAGTAGTGCACAGATGCAGCTAGAGACAACCTGTTCTTCTACTTCTACTGTACCTACTATGCAGTGCTATGCACTAAAAGGGAGAAGAGTCCAGGAACAACCTAACCCACACCGAGAATACGTATCCTGAACACAGGAGGTAGCCTGGATAGGACAAAGCTACCGAATGAGGTCTACATATCCTACCTTGCAACGCGGGTAACTGGGACACCCCTGGAAGCTTAGCTACACCCAGATAATCAAGACGGGCTTGTATCACCCTATTAGGACAGGTGACTCAACACTGTAGGGCAAAAGGTGGTCAGACATAGTCTAAACACAGGTACAAGTAAACTTCTCACTAAAAAGTATTTCTCAAAGCTCTACTCAACTCTCCAAGCACCGCTACAACTACTTCTCTTCTACTCTACCTCTCTAAGCACCTCCTTAAGCACAAACAAGTTCCAGTACTAAAATGTGTGGCAAAGATTTGTCTATTGGTAAAAGTGTATTGTACTGTTGAAGAATTTTACAGTAGAGCTGTTATATTTTTACAACAATGGGACACTGTCATACTTTGTACGCACCAGCACCCATACACACCAATCGTACACCTTGGGTTATTTTTCCCTGGACTGTGGGTGGTGGTATTGATAGTCCAGGTGGGCCAGTTGCCACTCAGGACTTCCGTGACAAGAGCCCAAGGAACCCATACCAACCCAGCAGGTCCCCAACCATAGCCAGCCACATAAACAAAGCAGGTACCAACATCACACCTGTGTGCTGGACAAGCACTGGCGTCACAACACTGAGCTGACACAACAACACCTATACCTGTACCTCACCACAGAAGCACTAGCTTTGCAAGGTGCTGTGTGACAAGAAATGAAAGAAACACAGCAAGGAAGGAGTTACACCAAGGAGCTGCAACAAACAAGCCTGCACACTAAAGGGAGGAGAAAGAAACCTTATACAGAAGGCTGCACAGTGTACATACAGCATCAGTACAGCAAGAAAGGGGGTACATTAAAGGGTTTATTGTACATCTTTATCTCTCTGTCACAGAGCACATGTTAATCCCCACCATCTCTTCCTGTGTTTTGTCTTGCTGCCTGTTACTACAGACAGAGTTTTATTAACAACTGGCAGTAAACTGTAAAGACAGTAAACAACTTTAAGGGTAGTTTCACATCTCACGCTGCTGATTCGCCTCGAGAACCGCTGCAGATCGAGTACCATTCACCCCTATGATAGCACATACATCCCGTTGTGAAAATGTGCTTTAACCCCCCGCTGCCCGCAGCCCCACCGCCCGCCTCACTGCAGCCGCTCCGCCGAGTAGGTAATGTATGCTCTCGGCGGCGGGCTTCAGGATGCAGGCGGCAAGGCTGATGGGGGATTTGGGGGGCGGCGGGGCTGATGGGGGATGCAGGCGGGGATAGGGGATGCAGGACTGATGGGGGCTGGGATCGGGGATGTGGGCAGCAGGGGGTTAAAGCACATATTCAAAACAAGAGTCCGTGGAGCCTCAGTTACGAGTCTCAAAACACGGGATAGCCAGATATCTCTAGCCTGTTGCCAACGGGGTGCCTCCATGATGGGGAGAGCACCACACCACCCTGATAAATAACCCCTTAAGTCCCACTCGGTTGCGAGTATTGGAACATAGACAGGGAAACAACAGGGTGGCCCCTTTTGTCAATGTCTAACTCAAGGTGCGAGTATTGCGATCATGACAAGGGCTTGCAAAGGCAGGCTTCCACCCACAGACAGCCGTTTCGGGGTTTTTGCCCCTCGTCAGTGTGGGGTAGGATTCTGGCTAGTTGGGGCAATGAAAAATCAACCAACAAAACACAGTAATCACTGAACTCAAGGAGAACAGCGAAAAAAATTCCAATGAAGTACTCAATCAAGAGTCTCCACTGATGCCCCCAAAAATTTAAATATGAGTTCAGTGATTACTGTGTTTTGTTGGTTGATTTTTCATTGCCCCAACTAGCCAGAATCCTACCCCACACTGACGAGGGGCAAAAACCCCGAAACGGCTGTCTGTGGATGGAAGCCTGCCTTTGCAAGCCCTTGTCATGATCGCAATACTCGCACCTTGAGTTAGACATTGACAAAAGGGGCCACCCTGTTGTTTCCCTGTCTATGTTCCAATACTGGCAACCGAGTGGGACTTAAGGGGTTATTTATCAGGGTGGTGTGGTGCTCTCCCCATCATGGAGGCACCCCGTTGGCAACAGGCTAGAGATATCTGGCTATCCCGTGTTTTGAGACTCGTAACTGAGGCTCCACGGACTCTTGTTTTGCATATTTAAATTTTTGGGGGCATCAGTGGAGACTCTTGATTGAGTACTTCATTGGAATTTTTTTCGCTGTTCTCCTTGAGTTCAGTGATTACTGTGTTTTGTTGGTTAAAGCACATATTCACAGCGGGATGTTAATCCCGCTGCGAGTATGTGCTATCATAGGGGTGAATGGTACTCGATATGGAGTGGTTCTCGCTACCATTCCATAGCGTGAGATCCGCTGCGGATCTGGTAGGTGTGAAACTACCCTAAAGCAGTTTTTCTGAAGTAAGTAGTAAATGTTGGTAAATACAGTCTTTTACAAGTGTGTTAGGAAATACTTAGGCCATCACATGGAGGACAGTGCCCATTTCAAAATTTCACTGTAGTTATTTTAGTATGTGGATTTTTTTTCGACTGCATGGATGCATCAAAGCGAATATTGGCTGAGCTTGACCGATTACTGACCGTTCCGGAGATAATCGTTTCGTGTAATGGCTCATGTTGAAAGGCAATGATCAGCTCCTCCTTGCTCGATGCATGTAATAGCATAGACAGCGAGCGGGAAAAGAGAAGGAAGCGAGCACTGACATCGCTTAGTGTAATAGTTAGTGTTAAAGGGCAATGATCAGCTGACATGAATAATGCTGATAGCGGAAGTCTGCTGGCCGTCGCTTCATGTGATAGGAGCGGTGGCAGAAGACCGCTGCTCTCCTCCATGGGCTACCTGGATCGCCCAGGCAGCAACCCCCTCACCGCAGCTCCGTTTGGCCGACCCTGCTCTTATCCCTTCTCTTTCGGTGCATGTAATGTTGCTGGAAGCGAGCAGGGAATGAGGAGCAAGATCCCAAAAATTGGGCCATGTAATAGGCCCTTTAGTCTTTGTAGCAAAGTTTTATTGAAATAAATGGAACTGAATTGTAATACCACACATAACCTAAAGAAAGGTTTGGTGCTGTTTTTGCAAGAAAGTAGCTGTGTTTTTTTATGCTGGATAACTAAGTAACTGATAACATTTTGTTTGCATTTTGTATCTGAGGGTTTTCTGGGCGTGTTTCACACAAGCATACGGGTATACTCCATGATACGGTTCTTAAATACCACCATATTATTGATGATTTATCAACAGTATTTCATCTGGATGGACTTACCAGTAAAGGGATGTATTTTTGTCTGATAAGATGTATTACCGTTTCTTATATCCACTTATATCAAGGTATTGATCTATGCAATGTTTGTTCAAACAACAGTATATAATTAATAGCTCTCTATTGATTTCATTGGGTGGTTTTACATACCAATTACATACCCATACAACATGGCATCCCTAAGGGGGTACAAAGGGGGCCCCAGACGTGACTCCTCTCTGTACCATGCCACTCCCGGCTGCTAACAAGAGCTGGGGACTATGGCTATTAGCTGTCACGTTGACTAATTAACAACGCGTTGTCTATTACCGCACGTGGAATCGCCTGAATTTTACTGATCTCGCAACGATAAACTGCAAAGTGCAAAATTGCTGATTTTTTTTTTTTCACATGAAAAATTAGAATACAAAATGTTCTAAAGTTGCATTTTAGCAAGCAAGGTACTGATAGAAAGTACAGATCACGGCACAAAAAATTAGGACTCAAGTAGCCCCATAGACCAAACAATAAAAGCGTTATAATGATGGTAATGGAGCAATTTTAAACATATTTAGTTTTTTTGTAAAAGGTTTTAATTTTTTTAAAAGTCAAATAAAATTTAAGTTATATAAATTGCCTATTGTTGTAATCGTACTGACTTCAGGAACATAGATAACATGTCTGTTTTACCAAAGGACAAATGGCGTAAAATCCCCTTGAAAAGATTTTTTTTTCCAATTTCAATGTGCAATGGTTTCGCAGCATATTTTATGGAAAAATGAAATGAAGTCATTGCAAAGTACAATTAGTGTGGTAAAAAAACAAAAGTGCAGAAACAATTGGCTGTGTCCTTGAAGGGGTTGTCCGGCTGTTGGCCTCTTTAAATATATTGCTGCTGATGCATATAAAACAATAAACATCATTTGGTGTCCTTCTCTGGTGACTGCAGAGCCTCCATTTCCGACAAATTTGTCTCTGGAATGACAGTCTGCTTAGACAGGACATGCCCGTGGCCAGTGATTGGCTGAACCGGCCGTCCTGAGACCAGTTTGTCTTGAAAGCAGAGGCTCTGCATTCAGTGTGGGACACCAGGGGGAGTGTGGACAGGTAAGTACAATTGGGGAGATTTATCAAACTGGTGTAAAGTGAAACTGGCTCAGTTGCCCCTAGGAACCGACCAATGAAAGGTGGAATCTGATTGGTTGCTAGGGGCAACTGAGCCAGTTTCACTTTACACCATGTTTGATAAATCTCCCCCAATATGTTTATTGTTTTATATGCACCAGCAGCAATATATTAAAAAAAGCTGATTGCCTTTAAGGGGTTAACTCCACAAAATACAAATGTACTATGGATGCAAAATAAGCTTTGTGAAGCCAGACTGGGTTCCCAATTGTGTACTACAGATTTATTTTTGCGTCCATATTACGGCTATAAGTACTGACCCCACAGTGAGTTGCGTGACCAGAATAGACAGCTGTCGGTCAGCCAGGACTTGTGACCATAGAAATAGATGCAAAAATATGTCCATGTTACATTAGTGTACACAATACTTAGTGAACTCATCAACAGCAAATATTGGTCTCCCTTCCGGATGCTGTGCTACACTGTATCAGTACAGGTAAAATCAGTCTGGAGTGCAGGCTGCTTACCAGATAGATTTGTTTTGACTGGATACAACTGTAACAAACTTTTAGCTTTTAGAAATATTTGTTCTTTTCCATCCTCTATTGTCTGCATTCTGTTAATAGGCCTGCAGGTGGTGCTACAGTCCTAGCTCAAGTCTCACCCTCCTTGTCCCAGAGGACTCTGTAACTCAATAATCGAGGCCTGGGGCCAGGAACATGTTAACAGATGAGCCGCTGCAGAGATGAGAGATGCATTAAAGACGACTAATTACCGCATTATATTGTAGATCGTCATAGGGACCACTGGGAGATAAATGGTTAAGAGCACGATCTGAGCCCATAGTCAGGGCCTAGTGTAAATATGTGAGGGGGAACAGAGGGTCATTGCTTTTACTTAGGGGTCTAACAGCTCAGTTAGGATGATTATCCCAATGATTGAACAATTTTAGTATCCTGTGATGTCGCTGTAATGGGAGGAACCTGTATTTTGAGTAGTGAGTGAGTGTGTTTTGGAGTAGGGCATGATGGGGACCCCCATAAGTGTGTATTAGGTGGAGGTACATAAATGAACTTTCTGCATAAGGCTGGTTTCACACAGTTTTTTTTTTCATCCGTTTTTTTGCATTTGTATGCATCCGTTTTGATCCGTTTTTCTAGTGACTTCCATTTTTTTAACGGACAGAAAATGAGGTTGACTATGTTACAAATACAAAGAAAATGGCTGCAGATGGCCACTGCGCCACATTCGGATCAGGTCTCTCATTGGGGGTTAATTGGTTGCTGTTGCCATCAGCTGCACTTCCTGTCTGCATTGGTGTTTTCTGTGTGTACAGTGTGACAGCTGCAGAAATGGCGAAGTCCATTCTGTAATAATCTCTCCCATAGAAGTCATAAGGAATTACATGATTGTGTCACAAACAGAGATGTCGCAGACATTGAGTGGATTGTGTCATGAAGCTACAGCCATGTGACAGCGTCTGTTCCACAATATTACCGGTGATGTACAGAATCTGATAGAAAGTATACACTTTACATTGCTACAGCTGTCAGATACTGTATCATCCGGTTACAGGTGTCACCCCACTACACTGTTCCCATGTCCCCCCTTCTACCCCTCCCCCTGCTGGCAGCTAGACATAGTCCTGGCTAATCTCATTATGGTCTGGCTGAGCCTGTGCCCTGCAGCAGCTGGTGAGCTGGACGCCCTGTCGCCAGCAGGTGGGCACACTCATCTCTTGGCACATGGCTGCTAATTAATCTGGCCTTCTGCAGCAAGCAGAGATCTAGACAGTGCCAGCGAGAAGGAGGGGTGACAGAGGACAGCTTGGGGTTCTTGATTTACTGGATGGAGTCCCAGGATGGTGCAGGAACCCCTCATCTCTGCTAGCGGGAGCTCCTGCTTGCGGCTGATTGTACCTGTGCATTATCTAATCTGCCTTTATCTTTAATTTATAGCCCCGTGTGAGCGCTGCCATATGGCGCTTTGTTTTTGCAGCGTCTTTGTTGTGGCTCTTTGTAGTCTGGTAGGACACAATGATTCCCCTCCCTGTTCACCTTCCTCTCTGCTCTCCTGGCTGTCCATAACGCAGTGTGGGGCATGAACATGGCCTTACAGTGGGAGGGGGGTAGTATCCATAGCCCCCCCTTACCCACCCCCCTCTATTCCTTATAATATATTCCTCCTATTGTCTTCTGTTTCCAGGAGAGGATATTGTGGCTTTTATTTGTAAATGTAAGCAAGGAAATGTTTTCAGCAAATCCTAAACTGTCGTCATGTTTTACATTAAGCGGCTGCCTCTGGAATTAAAGCTCTATTTCCTTTGAAGATATGGAAAGTATACAACACTGGAAGCCATATATCCAGTTATTACAGCCCCTGACAACAGGTGACGACCAAAATTTACTATTAAAATAGAAAAATTAGAGCCGCTATTACAGCTGCCGCTATTGGTTGTCACCCAGCTTTCTCTGTTTCCTAATTCTCTCATTTGTGTAGTACATCCACTGATTGTATACAGCTCTAGGTGTCATGAAAAGCTGGGTCCCAACCTTTGTGCAAGGTGTAAGGTTGCCTTCACACGTACCGTATCGCTGCGTATTTATCGTTGCAAGTTTCTTGCACATAAATCCACAGTGATACTGATTGTTATCAAGTCAATGTACAGTATGTGTATTACTACATGCGAGTTTGGTGCGATTTTTACATGCGAGTTTGGTGCGATATTTACATGCGAGTTTTAATTTTCATATGATTTTCACAGGCGAGTTTAACACCACAAAAAACGCAGCTACTTTCATGCGAGTTTTGTGCGATAAATACGCAGCGATACAGTAAGTGTGAAGGCACCCTTAGGGTCTGTTCACACGTACAGACTCGCTGCGTATTTATCGCTGTGAGTTTCTCGCACATAAATTCACAGCGATACTGATTGCAATCAAGTCAATGTATGTGTATTCTCGCTGCGTGTTTGGTGCAATTTTTACATGCGAGTTTTGCTTTTCACATGATTTTCACAGGCAAGTTCAACACCACAAAAAACGCAGCTACTTTCATGCGAGTTTGATGCGAGTTCTGTGCGGGTTTTACGCAGTGAGTCTGTACGTGTAAACAGACCCTAAAGGGGTTATCCAGGATAAGGGTGTTTTCTTTTAGAAACAGCACCACTCTCAAATGGAGCAGAGTTGTAATACCATACATAACTAGAGGATAGGTGTGGCACTGTTTTTGAAAGAAACCAGCTATGTGTCTGTTTGTTTTTCTTTTAATCCTGAATGACCCATTTCATGGTGAGTGACTGAGCTTTCCAAAAACTGCTTTTTGATGCTTGGAGTTGTAGTTCTGCAACAGCTGGAGAGCTTCAGGTCGGAGAACATTGTTATAGGCAAGGTAAAGGTAAGATGAGTTCTGTCAGAATATGGGAATAATAGCATTCATATGTGAGGCTATAATCCAAAATTTTTCTATGTATCATTTGCATCTAATGGCGCGTTTACACAGGCAGATTTATCTGACAGATTTTGGAAGCCAAAGCCGGGAATGGATTTGAAAAGAGAAGAAATCTCAGCCTTTCCTTTCTGACCTGTTCCCTGTTTATAGTCTGTTCCTGGATTTGGCTTAAAAATCTGTCAGATAAATCTGCCTGTGTAAACGCACCATAAGGATGCCTTCACACCTACCGGATCCACAGCGAATCTCACTTCTGCGGATTCGAAGTGAGAACCGCTGCGGATCCGGTATCAATTCACCCCTATGATAGCACATATTCGCAGCGGGATTAACATCCCGCTGTGAATATGTGCTTTAACTCCCTAGTGCCCGCAGCCCCGCCGTCGCATCCCCCAATCCCAGCCACATCCCCCCATCAGCCCACCCCCAGCCAGCCGCCGCCCACATCCCGCCGCCGAGAGCATACAGTACCTGCTCGGCGGCGCGGCTGCAGTGAGGCTGCCGGCTCCGGTCCCGCTCAGATCACCTGAGCGGGACCGGATCCGGGAGCCTCACTGCAGCCGTGCCGCCAAGCAGGTGATGTATGCTCGCGGCGGCGGGCCTTAGATGGGCTGATGAGGGGATGTGGCCGGGATGGGAGGGATGTGCCGCCGCCGGGGATGGGGGACACGGCGGCGGGCTGCGGGCACCAGCGAGTTAAAGCACATATTCACAGCGGGATGTTAATCCCGCTGCGAATATGTGCTATCATAGGGGTGAATTGATACCGGATCCGCAGCGGTTCTCGCTTCGAATCCGCAGAAGTGAGATCCGCTGTGGATCCGGTAGGTGTGAAGGCACCCTAGAGGTCTGAGCACTGATCTGCCACAATGATGGGAGCCTGGTTGAGTTGGGGATGATTGTCATTGATCGTCTCCGGCTGTGCTAAGCAGTTATGATGTCCTAAAACCAGCAGTTTCTCTCATGCAATAGAAAACAGATCAGTGCAGGAAGGAATCATCACCCAATCTCATCAGTGACATCTGGAGGCAATGAAAGGAGGGTTCCCTTTACGCTACTGTGATGGCTACAGTGAGAGTCTCAAATAAGACAAATAAGGGTAATGGTAATGGTCTCTAAACTGGGGAGGACATTTAATTTGAATTATTTTTCCTATTTCCTTACCTATTAGGGATTTTCCTTCAAGTCACATGTGTGGCCACCTGTCATGTAAAAGTAGGGCCCCAAAAGCGATCCAGCAATTGTTTGTGTAGCCCTGCCCAAACTGTAATTAGGCTATTTAACAGGACCTTAAGACATGAGAAGATTTTTGTTAAAGGGTTTTTCGGTATGTCCACACGACAGAATTCTGACGGAAAACCCGATTCCGCAGCCCGCACCCGCGTTTCCATCCGTGTCATAGACTCCATTCTATGCATGGGCAGATTCCGCCGTCCGTCCAAAGAATTAACTTTTTTCTGAACAGACGCTGATTGCAATGAAATCAGCGTCCGCTGTGTTCCCACTCTGTTACTTTACTGTTCCGTTCTTTAGAACGGCATCAAAATTATGAACATGCCTACTATTTACGGGCGCTGTTTGTCAAACAGCGTCCTGAAACAATAGCTGTTAACACATGTAAAGCACGGCTGGCGGCTGAACGTAACATTGTAGTCAATAGTTAATTGAATTGCTGGCTCACCCAACGGTGTCTGCAATTCAGTAGGATCGGCTGCAGGAACGTGCCGAACGCTGCCCGGCAGTATAAAACTGTTCGTTGCTACGGAATGGAAGGTGTTATACGTAGTGTGAACATAGCCTTAGGGTGCCTTCACACATGAAATTCCAGGCCCTGTCATTTTGAATAGGATTACTGTACATACTCGCAGCGTAGTTTTCATCCTGATATCCCGCTCAGCCAATCAGTGCACTGCCCTGTCACAGCCAGTGATTGGCTGTGCGGGTCGTCGAGATGCCAGAAGCCCCTAAAGCAAGCCGAAGCGTGGACTGGTAATGTATACACAAAGCCTCCGCAGGTTAAAGAGGCCAGTGTTTACATAATCACGGCGGATGGAAATTCCACTGTGAGTATATAATCAAATTCAGAATAGCAGTAAAGGGATTCGCAGTGGATTTCGCTGCAGACTCGTAGCGGAAAATCCGCTGCGGATCTGTTACATGTGAACCCACCCGCGCCTTTACCCACACAGATTTATCAGACAGATTCTTGAAGCCAAAGCCGGGAATGGATTTGAAAAGAGGAGAAATCTCAGTCTTTCCTTTATGACCTGTTCCCTGTTTATAGTCTGGTCCTGGCTTTGGCTTAAAAAAAAATCCATCAGATAAATTTCTCTGTGTAAACATACAATAAGCCTTTGAAAGGAAAGTGCTTTAGGGTACAAACACACACGGCATATACCCTGCGTATTTACTGCTGCGATACGCAGCAGATACGCAGCAGATTAGGTCTAAATACCTGAAGACAGCATCAAATCTGCTGCGTATCTGCTGTGTGTGTTTGTACCATTATGGTGCGTTCACACCTACAGGATCTGCAGCTGATTTTCTGCAGCAGATTTCATTTAAATAACTGAACACAGCATCAAATCTGCTGCAGATCCTGTAGGTGTGAACGCACCCTTAGGCTGGGTTCACACTATGTATATTTGAGGCTGTATTTGGTCCTCATGTCAGGTCCTCATAGCAACCAAAACCAGGAGTGGATTGAAAACACAGAAAGGCTCTGTCCACACAATGTTGAAATTGAGTGGATGTCCGCCATATAACGGTAAATAACATCTATTATTTCAATATAACAGCCGTTGTTTTAAAATAACAGCACATATTTGCCATTAAATGACGGCCATCCACTCAATTACAACATTATGTGAACAGAGCCTTTCTGTGTTTTCAATCCACTCCTTGTTTTGGTTGCTATACAGCCTCAAATATACATAGTGTGAACATAGCCTTAGGGTACAAACACACACACCGTATATGCAGCAGATACACAGCAAATACGCAGCAGATACGCAGCAGATCTGCAGCAGATTTGATGGTGCATATTTGATGCTGTGTTCAGTTATTTAGATCTAATCTGCTGCGTATTTGTTGCGTATTTGCTGCGTATCGCAGCAGTAAATACGCTGCGTATACGGTGTGTGTGTTTATACCCTTAGGCAGCTGTCCTATCCATTCTAGTATTTTTGCACTATTGGTGCCTTCATTAGCACAAAGAAAATGTTCAGATCACACTTACCATCTGCATCGTGTTTTACTCCTTTGTTTACTCACATGGTCCATAAAAAGCTGATCACTAGAGATGAGCGAACCGGGTTCCGGTTTGAGTCCATCCGAACCCGAACGTTCGGTATTTGATTAGCTGGGGCTGCTGAACTTGGATAAAGCTCTAAGGTTGTCTGGAAAACATGGATACAGCCAATGACTATATCCATGTTTTCCACATAGCCTTAGGGCTTTATCCAACTTCAGCAGCCACCGCTAATCAAATGCCAAAAGTTCAGGTTCGGATCGACTCGAGCATGCTCAAGGTTCGCTCATCTTTACTGATCACCGATAAGTATTATAATTCCTGCATAATGTCACTGTTCAAGTGAATGGATAGGCTGCATTCTCTATGATGTCACCATTGCTGTCCAGAGAATGAATAGGCTGCATTCTCAGAGATGTCACTGCTGCTCTCTAGTGAATTATTAGGCCATGTTTACACTCTTCAATGAATAGCAGCCACAGAAAACTGACATGTCAATTTTTTTGCATGGCCGCTAGCGATCCCAGCCTGTGTATACACTCTGGCTGGGATTTCCTCTAGCTGCAGCACCATGTAAGTTAAGTATTAATCACGGCCGTGTTGCAAATCGGCAACAATGGCCATGACTAATACTTAACTTACGTTAAGTGAACATGGCCTTAAGGCCCTATTCTACCAACAGATCTGACAACAGATTATCTGCCAAAAATTTGAAGCCAAACCCAGGAACAGACTATAATCAGAGAACAGGTCATAAAGGAAAGACTGGATTTCTCCTCTTTTCAAATCCACTCCTGGGTTTGGCTTCAAATCTTTGGCAGATAATCTGTCGTCAGATCTGTTGGTGGAATAGGGCCTTTAGGCTGCAATCTCTGTGATATAACTAGGGAACGGATGGGCTGCAATCTCTGTGATATAACCAGGGAATGGATAGGCTGCACTCTCTGTGATATAACCAGGGAATGGATAGGCTGCACTCTCTGTGATATAACCAGGGAATGGATAGGCTGCAATCTCTGTGATATAACCAGGGAATGGATAGGCTGCACTCTCTGTGATATAACCAGGGAATGGATAGGCTGCACTCTCTGTGATATAACAAGGGAATGGATAGGCTGCAGTCTCTGTGATATAACCAGGGAATGGATAGGCTGCACTCTCTGTGATATAATAAGGGAATGGATAGGCTGCACTCTCTGTGATATAACCAGGGAATGGATAGGCTGCAATCTCTGTGATATAACCAGGGAATGGATAGGCTGCACTCTCTGTGATATAACAAGGGAATGGATAGGCTGCAGTCTCTGTGATATAACCAGGGAATGGATAGGCTGCACTCTCTGTGATATAACAAGGGAATGGATAGGCTGCACTCTCTGTGATATAACCAGGGAATGGATGGGCTGCAATCTCTGTGATATAACCAGGGAATGGATAGGCTGCAATCTCTGTGATATAACCAGGGAATGGATGGGCTGCACTCTCTGTGATATAACCAGGGAATGGATAGGCTGCATTCATTGTGATATAACCAGGGAATGGATAGGCTGCACTCTCTGTGATAGAACCAGGGAATGGATAGGCTGCAGTCACTGTGATAGAACAAGGGAATGGATAGGCTGCAATCTCTGTGATATAACCAGGGAATGGATAGGCTGCATTTCCTGTGATATAACCAGGGAATGGATAGGCCGATAGGCTGCGGTCTCTGTGATATAACCAGGGACAGGGCCGATTCTGGGGTTTCTGCCGCCTGAGGCAAACCTCAGGCGGCCGCCCCGAGTGATGGCCGGCATCCCCCCCGCAGCCAGCCGCTCACCTGTCCCACGCCGCAGCCGGCCCGCGCTCTCCGCTGTCTCCACATCCCGTCAGGTCCCGCGATGTCACCCTGCAGCTGTCACGGACCTCCAGGCTGTGGTGAGTGAGTGGGGTGATCGGGTCGCGCAGGGCGGCCCCGTGCGACCCGATCACCCCAGCGCGTCCCCCACCGACCCCGGGCACTCACCACAGCCTGGAGGTCCGTGACAGCTGCAGGGTGACATCGCGGGACCTGACGGGATGTGGAGAGCGCAGGCGACGGGACAGGTGAGCGGCCGCTGTCATTTTTGTTAAGTGATACTTAACAAAAATGACAGCAGGGGGGACATAATGCCGCCCCTTGCCGGACCGCAAAATCTGCAGCCTGAGGCGGAAGGCTCATTCCGCCTCATGGCAGAAGCGGGCCTGACCAGGGAATGGATAGGCTGCACACTCTGTGATATAACAAGGGAATGGATAGGCTGCACTCTCTGTGATAGAACCAGGGAATGGATAGGCTGCAATCTCTGTGATATAACCAGGGAATGTATAGGCTGCATTCTGTTAGATATAACCAGGGAATAAATAGGCTGCAATCTCTTTGATATAACCAGGGAATAAATAGGCTGCAATCTCTGTGATATAACCAGGGAATGTATAGGCTGCATTCTGTTAGATATAACCAGGGAATAAATAGGCTGCAATCTCTTTGATATAACCAGGGAATGGATAGGCTGCATTCTGTTTGATATAACCAGGGAATGGATAGGCTGCAATCTCTGTGATAGAACCAGGGAAATGATAAGCTGCACTTTCTGTGATAGAACCAGGGAATGGATAGGCTGCACTTTCTGTGATAGAACACAGGAATAGATATGCTGCAATCTGAGATATAACCAGGAAATGGATAGGCTGCAATCTCTGTGATATAACAAGGTAATGGATAGGCTGCAATCTCTGTGATATAACCAGGGAATGGATAGGCTGCAATCTCTGTGAAATAACCAGGGAATGGATAGGCTGCAATCTATGTGAAATAACCAGGGAATGGATAGGCTGCACTCTCTGTGATATAACCAGGGAAGGGATAGGCTGCAATTAGAGATGAGCGAACCTCGAGCATGCTCGAGTCGATCCGAACCCGAACTTTCGGCATTTGATTAGCGGGGGCTGTATCCATGTTTTCCAGACAATCTTAGAGCTTTATCCAAGTTCAGCAGCCCCAGCTAATCAAATACCGAACGTTCAGGTTCGGATCAACTCGAACCCGAACCCGGTTCGCTCATCTCTAGCTGCAATCTCTTGAGATATAACAGGGCAATGGATAGGCTGCATTCTGTTTGATACAACCAGGGAATGGGTAGGCTGCAATCTCTGTGATAGAACCAGGGAATGGATAGGCTGCACTCTCTGTGATATAACAAGGGAATGGATAGGCTGCACTCTCTGTGATATAACCAGGGAATGGATAGGCTGCAATCTCTGTGATATAACCAGAGAATAGATGGGCTGCAATCTCTGAAATAACCAGGGAATGGATAGGCTGCAGTCTCTGTGATATAACCAGAGAATGGATAGGCTGCAATCTCTGTGATATAACAAGGGAATGGATAGGCTGCAGTCTCTGTGATATAACCAGGGAATGGATGGGCTGCAATCTCTGTGATATAACCAGGGAATGGATAGGCTGCAATCTCTGTGATATAACCAGGGAATGGATAGGCTGCATTTCTCTGTTAGAACCAGGGAATGGATAGGCTGCAATCTCTGTGATAGAACCAGGGAATGAATAGGCTACATTTCTCTGTTAGAACCAGGGAATGGATAGGCTGCAATCTCTGTGATATAAAAAGGGAATGGATAGGCTGCACTCTCTGTGATATAACCAGAGAATGGATAGGCTGCACTCTCTGTGATATAACAAGGGAATGGATAGGCTGCAATCTCTGTGATATAACCAGGGAATGGATAGGCTGCAATCTCTGTGATAGAACCAGGGAATGGATAGGCTGCAATCTCTGTGATTTAACAAGGGAATGGATAGGCTGCATTTCTCTGTGATATAACAAGGGAATGGATAGGCTGCATTCTCTGTGATATAAAAAGGGAATGTAAAGGCTGCACTCCCTGTGATATAACAAAGGAATGGATAGGCTGCAATCTCTGTGATATAACAAGGAAATAGATAGGCTGCACTCTCTGTGATATAACCAGGGAATGGATAGGCTGCAATCTCTGTGATATAACCAGGGAATGGATAGGCTGCAATCTCTGTGAAATAACAAGGGAATGGATAGGCTGCACTCTCTGTGATATAACCAGGGAATGGATAGGCTGCACTCACTGTGATATAACCAGGGAATGGATAGGCTGCACTCTCTGTGATATAACCAGGGAATGGATAGGCTGCAATTAGAAATGAGCAAACCTCGAGCATGCTCGAGTCGATCCGAACCCGAACTTTCGGCATTTGATTAGCGGTGGCTGCTGAAGTTGGATAAAGCCCTAAGGCTATGTGGAAATCATGGATATAGTCATTGGCTGTATCCATGTTTTCCAGACAATCCTAGAGCTTTATCCAAGTTCAGCAGCCCCAGCTAATCAAATACCGAACGTTCAGGTTCGGATCGACTCGATAGGCTGCATTCATTGTGATATAACAAGGGAATAGATAGGCTGCAGTCTCTGTGATAGAACCAGGGAATGGATAGGCTGCAATCTCTGTGATATAACAAGGGAATAGATAGGCTGCAATCTCTGTGATATAACCAGGGAATGGATAGGCTGCACTCTCTGTGATATAACAAGGGAATGGATAGGCTGCACTCTCTGTGATATAACAAGGGAATGGATAGGCTGCAGTCTCTGTGATAGAACCAGGGAATGGATAGGCTGCAATCTCTGTGATATAACAAGGGAATAGATAGGCTGCAGTCTCTGTGATAGAACCAGGGAATGGATAGGCTGCACTCTCTGTGGTATAACAAGTGAATGGATAGGCTGCACTCTCTGTGATATAACCAGGGAATGGATAGGCTGCATTCTCTGTGATATAAAAAGGGAATAACCAGGGAATGGATAGGCTGCACTCTCTGTGATATAACCAGGGAATGGATAGGCTGCACTCTCTGTGATATAACCAGGGAATGGATAGGCTGCACTCTCTGTGATATAACCAGGGAATGGATAGGCTGCACTCTCTGTGATATAACCAGGGAATGGATAGGCTGCACTCTCTGTGATATAACCAGGGAATGTATAGGCTGCATTCTCTGTGATATAAAAAGGGAATAACCAGGGAATGGATAGGCTGCACTCTCTGTGATATAACCAGGAAATGGATAGGCTGCACTCTCTGTGATATAACCAGGGAATGGATAGGCTGCACTCTCTGTGATATAACCAGGGAATGGATAGGCTGCACTCTCTGTGATATAACCAGGGAATGGATAGGCTGCACTCTCTGTGATATAACCAGGCAATGGATAGGCTGCACTCTCTCTGATATAACCAGGGAATGGATAGGCTGCACTCTCTGTGATATAACAAGTGAATGGATAGGCTGCATTCTCTGTGATAAAATCAGGGAATGGATAGGCTGCATTGTGAATTGGTGGGCTGTATCCTCAGAGATATCACTGCTCTGATCAATAAATAAGCATAGGGTGAGATTCCTGTCTTGTCTTTGGAGCTTGCAGTCGATATTCTGCTTTTTTATCTGCATCATTGTTTGATGTTAATAAGGACAGTATTCATAAGGTTTGAATGGCCATTAGAGTGTACTACGTACTATCACACAATGTTATTTCCAGGCTGCGTGTGAATCTTGGCACAGTTATTATACATGTAATGTTGTATTTAAGGATCAGTTATCCACACTGGGGTAAATCATGCCCATAGATGCTATATGTCATCCATATATTAGATATTGGCTGCAGGCAGCAGTAATACACCCAGCTGCGTTTCTTCAGCTGCAGGATAAAAAAAGATTTTTCATTTCAGCTGATCATAAAGTGTTTGTGATTAAATAAAGCATTGGATTCCTTTAAGACATGTATGAAGTGGGGATTAGGGCATCTGCAGCTTTAAACATCAGGCATTTTAAGGATTTAGAGATTTTTTCCTTTTTTGTGTGAGTCTTCTATCAATGCAGCAGGTAAAAAGAGTCAAACATTAAGGAAGGACCCCGCTGAGAGGAGGGCGGCAGGCAGGCAGAGGCGCGCTGTTGGAGGCGGGATGGAATAATTGCTTTCTTTTCATACAACTGCAGGTAAGAAGATCAAACAAAGGCGCATCACACGGGCCTAGCTCTTCATCACTGGATCACTATTGACCTGTAACTAGAGAAACCCCATCTGTACGAGGCGTGCAGGCACAGGGGGTCAATGCATGGGCTGGCAGGCACAGTTGGGTTCAGCTACAGAGCAAGGGGGCATAAAATAACACCAAATCAGTCTTTACCCCCAATACAAGGACATCGATCAAAGAGAGAGTTCAAGGAAAGAAAAGCTGAAAGAAACATTTTCCTGACATGTTGAGAACATTTTCCTAAGATGGGATGATGAGTAGCATTGTGGAGTCGTGTGGATGAAGTTTACATTGTAAAATGTGCGTCTCTAAAACATTCTCGTGTGCTTTATCCCTCACCACTTTCACAGTCTCTGCTTTCATAAAGTGAATATAGAAAACAGCTTTTTGTCTTAAGATTGAAGATCAGTACACAGCTGAGGTTTTGTCTCAATTGCATCCATGAAATAGTAACACCAGCAGCATATATCATTCCTGTTCTAATTCATTAGAATATATTGGTGACTAGAAAGTAAAGAATCCTGTTTACAGATTGTCATAGATGAGGTAGAGTTTGGGGGTGGAGCCAGATGTGGACTTGCTCACTTTGGATGGAGGTAACAGATATGGTGTCCGACATTTGAAAGATTCCAATTACCTTCGCTGCTACTACTTCCTTTCTTCTGGGTCTCTCTCAAATAGACATTTGGCCTTGTTATATTTCTGGCTAGTAAAGTGATGGCTCTGCGCTTGAAGATAGACGCCTATCGGGACTTACTCAGTGGAAACACTTAGTAAATATGGTGATTCCCTGTGTGAAGGTGGTGTTTAAAAATGTTACAAAGTGTGGAGATTAGGGTGTGATTTACCAATTACATAATATAGGCCTCATAATATGAGAAGTTTCAGCAATATCTCTATGAGGACAATGGATATACAGTATTAGGCTATGTTCAATTTGCAACAATGGCCGTGATTTATACAAAACATACGTTGTATGTGAATGAATGGAATCCAGTCCGGAGCGTATACACATAGTATACACGCTGGCCGGGATTCCATCCGGCTGCACGAAAAAATGACATGTCCGTTTTCTGCGGCAGCTATTTATTGAATAGCAGGCACACAGAACATGCCAGTTCACACAATGGAGCATGCAGGGAATTGGGATGCGGGCGCACACGGATGCACCCGCATCTGAATTCACCAGAAATGAAGATCATCCTGCGGGTACTGCAGTACCGGCCGGGTTGATCTTCAGTAACACCGGTCACAGAATGTTATACATAGTGTGAATTCGGCCTAACGTTATTTCGTTTTCACTTCATATTACTGTGAGCATATGAACCTAAGGGTTTTCTTAATATTTTTTTAACTGCTATCCACAGGACAGGTAGTAGAAATGTGACTGCTGGGGGTCCAAACCTAGAGTGCCCCTCATAAATGCTGTAGCAGTACACTTGTGTGACTGCTGCTCCATTCACTACTATGGTATTCTGGTATACCAGTCTACTTAAAGGGGGTATCCAGCATTAGAAAAACATGGCCAGTTTCTTCCATAGACAACATCAATCCAGTTCAGGTGTGATTTGCAATTAAGCTCCATTCACTTTCATGGAAGTGTGTTGCAAAGCCCAACCCAAACTGGAGACAAGAGTGGTGCTGTCTCTGGAAGAAAGTGGCCATGTTTTTCTAACGCTGGATAACCCCCTTAAAGTGGGACTCTGGATTGTCTTTTTCAAGATTCCTGGGGGTCCCAGTAGTTTGACTCTCTGGGATCACTCATTTACCACCTGTCCTATGGCTAGCAGATCTCCCATGTTCCTCTGTTTTTCTATATCTTAGAAGAAAGAAGAAAATATATCTTTACAAAATAGCTCTCACACGTCTTTTGTATATCTTAGGCTAGCAGTGGTGTTTTTTTTCCCATTTGTTCTCCTTGGTCCTAGGCGCAGAATAATAAAAGTAATAGCAGAGCTGCATCCCTGGCATGCTAGAAACCAATAGCACCCAACCACCTCAATGACTTTCTTGGGTTTTACTAGGTTTCCAACAAGGTTTTCAGCATTTTACCAAACAAATTATGGCAGTATGCTGAACTATTTTGTCTGGGATTGTTGTTTAAATCTGTGATGGGGGATCATAATGGAACCTCGGATGTAAGTGGAGCCTTAGCTCAGTTTAGGATTTATTTAGCGGTGTATGAAAACATTTGATAAATTACCCCCAAAATCTTGTAGAGCTTCTCATGGTACACAGATCAAAGGGGTATTGCTAGCCATATCCCTAGGGTATACCATCACTTTATGATCAGTGGGATTCCAACTCCTGTATGAGACTCCAGAGCTGCGGCCTCTTCAATGTGTTTCCCTGCATATTAGCACTTCCGGATGGCCCTTTCACTGGAATGGATCAGTACTGAAGTGGTCTTCTACAGGGGTGGTTAGGCACACTCTGCAGGAAAAGACTGAAGATGCTGTCGGCCCGACCTCTGGGGGCCCCAGAGGTCGGGCCAACCACAATCATAAAGTGATGGCCTTTTTACATGATAAGCCTTCTTCTTAACTTTTATTAACTTAGGACTGGAAACCCCATAACTTTCTGTATAGAGGATACACAGTGCAGGTGTTTTTGAGGTGTAATGCTTGTAATATGGGTACCGGGGGGAGGCTGCAATATTTTTCTCATGTAACTGATATTATCCAGTAAGAAGAGTAAATTGTTGCTTTGATGCTCGGTTTTGTGTAATGGTGATGAAGCGCAAGTAACACATGCCCCCCTTACCCCGCACAGTCGGTTAGGTTGTATGTAAGATATTTTGTTAATATTCCTCAGTCGTCTAGTTCGGGGGTCGGCGGCTGCTCTGATCTGATTGTGCTCCGCAAAATGATTGTAAATTGATTTCAGAAGGATCGGACTTTGCTGGAATTAATGAATGCAGAGTCAGTATGAAATTGTTCCCTACACGCTGTTAATTCGCGGCGGCTCTGACCTTACACAGGCAGGAGAAGGTGTGATAATGAAGGCTGCTTAATGACCCGTGGACCGCACGCTTCTTGTAAGAGCAGCACCTAGTGTGTAGGGCGCAGTTTTCTGTTCCACTCGCTGTGGTGTGCAGCGCTCAGGTGTGGCGACGCTGATGTGACACTGATGAAGATAGATAGAAGTGTGTATCCAGAGCCGAGAGCGCTCCCCACACCGCTGCATCCCCAACCACAAGGCTGTATTATATCAGTGCCTCTCTTAGGAAAATAATCTATCCATTAATGCCAGCGGCTGCTGACGTCCCTCCTCTGACCTCGAGTGACCTTGGACATGTTTACCTGTATTTCTGTGCTGGATGATTATTGATAGGATCAGGCTGTATGTATGAGGACTATACTCTCTCCTCAGGGTCTTGACTGTCAGCTGATCCTTGCAACAGTCTAATTCCTGTGTGAGTAAAAATGACGCAATGCAGACTTATAACATATTGTATAAAGGGTTCTGTAGTAATACTCTGCTGATCTCTAAATAAGCCAGTAGTGTAGTAATCTGGAGGATATGTCTCTATGCATCTGTAGGAAAATAGGGGTGACAAAGCGATGTTACAGTAATAGTGTGTATCGCGAGATTAGCAATGTATCAGTCTGCACAATGTATCACTATGTAACTGTTAGGCATTAGAGAGGACCAATCAATGTTCTGCAGACCCTGAGGGCAGTGATGTAATAATCTGCAGAATATATCACTTTGTCTGGAAGTAGAGAGGATTAAAGAATGTTCTGTTCATCTCTATAGAGGTCAGAGGTGTAATAATTTCCAAAATATATTATGTATCTGTCCAGTGGTATCAGGGACAGTGCAATGTTCTGCAGATCTCTAGAGAAGTCGGTGATGTAATAATCTGCAGGTAACAACATTATCTGTTAGGAGGTCAAAACCTATTGGGACAACTGAAATAGTAGTCTCACAAACAAGATACAATGGTCTAAAATGAGAAGTCATGAGATTTTGACATGTTAAGAGGTTGATATTCCTTGTTGTCATTGGAATAGCATACTTCACCCTGATGCATAATAGATGCTTTACAAAGGCCTCCAGAGGTTGTGCTTCCATCAGATATCTCTTGTATGTGTGCGCTTCTTCTAGCATTGTCTGCTGGCTCACAGCTGATTAGAGGGTTTTGTTAGATGTGCGTTGATAGCGGCAACATTGACTGACAGTTGGAATGATGTGTCCATCCCTGGAGATGTCTCAGGCACTGCCATCTCTCACATCCCGAACACATGTCTCCGTTCCTCAGGTTTGTTCTGTTCTTGAGAGGAAATAAGACAAATGTTCCACTGAGGACGACAAGTGACAAGTCAACATCTGCCAGGTAATCTGGCTTCCAGATGTGTCGATTATTCCTCTATGTAGTCACTCATTCTTATCTTATCTTGCTCCTGGATGGCTGCAGGTTCACTTCCAAGTCAACACTAGAGCAATAAATTGATTTGGAGAAGATATACCTAATAGCATGCCACTTTTTTAGTAGACTGCACTCAGTGATGTTTCTGGTGCTCTCTAGTGAATAGGTAGGCTGTATTATTGCTAGATCAGCGCTCGCTTACGGAGTGTATTACACAGCTCAATGATCATACAGCAAGTGTGGCACAGACATTGTTAATGATGTCCATGCAGCCCTTGCTCTATATAGAAAATAAACTCTATACTTGCCTCTTTAGGCTCCCCGTCCTTCGAACTGTTCCCTACTCAGCGCAGCCACCACTGGCACTTTTGAAGCTGTCTCTGATGTGATAGGCCTCTCGGCCAATCACTGCTGAGAAGGGACAGTACTGCGGCCAGTGATTGGCTGAGCGGACTGTCACTGCACAGGCTGCTTCCTATTTGCCAGCGGCACCTGTGGTGAGCAGGGAGAAGCCAGAAAGAGTCTGGGCAGTGTAGAGATACAACTATAGTGTTTTATTATTTTATATACAAATAAATCAGCCCCTCCTATTACAAGGAGCAATGCACGGTCATCAACCGTTGACTTATAAACGTAGTTATTGTCTTTATTACATGGGACGATGGCTGCCTGATTGGACAGATAATCGTCCCGTGTAGTAGGACCCTTATGGTGTGTTTAGACAGAGAGATTTGACAGATTTTTGAAGCCAAAGCCAGGAACAGACTATAAACAGAGAACAGGTCTCATAAAGAAAAGATTGAGATTTATCCTCTCTTCCAATCCATTCCTGGCTTTGGCTTTAAAAATCTATCAGATAAATCTATGAGTAAACACACCATTAGTCATGTGACCACTGTTTTCTTGTAATTGAATAGGCTGCACTCTTAGTAAGGGTATGAGCACACTACAGAATTTGTGTGGAAATTTCAAGCGGAGACCACCGCGCGGACTCTGTTTTTGCTGTCCGTACAAGGTATCTGTTTTATGGAGAAACAAATGGATGCAAAAATGATTGGTAAAAATGGGAGCAGTTGTACACCATCTGTCAGGATTTGTTTTCCATTGGCTGGATTCACACCTGAACCTCAGCCCTGTTCGATCATCTCTAGTCCTGGTGCCGCTCCCTGCAGCTTCTGGCCTCATCTCTTCATTGACAGCTCGCTAAGCCCCACAGCCAGTGATTGGCTTAGCGGCCTTTCAGTACAGATACACGGTCAGAAGTGTCAGAGGCAGCTGAGGTGAGCCGGAAATGCTTGGTAAAGGCTGCAGGATACTGGGGGAGCATTGACACGCAAGTATAAACTTTATCAATTTCCTTACAGTGTGATCAGCTGGCGGCCATGCAACGCTATTACACTTAGCAATGTGTCCTGTTAAATCTGCTCACTAGAATGTGAATAAAATAGCATATCATTGAATTGTTGAATTCTTCTCTGTACTTGGATTTACCTGCAAGGAGCACCACTAGGGAGTGCCATGTGTACCTCTTTTCATACTGTTCATCTGTAATGACAGGCTGCATTCTAGGTGTCAGTTACGGGGGCTTCACTGAAACTACATTTTAGCGTTACAAGAGCACCTGTTGTATCATGGAAATAGTCTAGCTCCGTGCAGACATATTTTCGGATATTACAGTTCAGTTGGTAATATCTTGGACTCGGTCCATTGGCCGTTTCGGCTGGGTTGGAGGCTCCAGGCCCTTTGGGTGATAAGGCAGGTCATGGATTCTACTGCTAGGAGCTTAAGGAATGTAAAATGGCCTGAGGCAGATTCAGGAGGGGAAGCGTTGTGTGTGTTCAGTCCCCAGGGAATGTCATTAGCTTCATGTTAGGGAGGGTTTGTGACTGCTGCATAGTTAATAATGTATGAAGCAGATTGTTCGGGGGTTACATGTCCTGACATATGCAGAACACAGTTAACCCTTGACTTTCAGGAGAGGACCTGACCTTACAGTGAAACCAATTAAGCAGAGCTGAATACGATATAAGGCCTTATCTTCTTTGTGCGTCTTTTTTATAGCACCGCTGTTGATTGTCTTTTAGAACTATGGATGTGTCGGATTGATTACAGCCTCAATGTTTAAATTAGTGAATAAGTCTCTTCCTGCCTGTAGGGACCTTTAAAAGGTCAACGTTACCCAGAAAGAAACAACAGCTTCTGCTCTCAGTCTTTTATCAGCACAATTTAATTTTGTAATTACTGATCTTAAAGGGAACCCATCATGTTGAACATGCAGTCCAATCTTGTGTTCTAGAGGTTATAGAACAGGAGGACTGAGCAGATTAATATTCATGTTTGTGGGGGAAGATTCAGTATAATAATTTATACATTCAAAGCTTTGCTCTCCCTGGGTTCAGGAGTCCATAGGTGGTTCTGCTAAGTGACTGACAGCATTTCCTCTCGGATGATGCGTTCACACTGAGGAAAAGCGGTGGAAATTCTAAGCGGAATCTCTGCCGTGGACTCCGCTTGGAATTCCGCCTGCCTCACTGTCTTAATGTTATGTATAAGGCACCTCCGCTCTCCGCGGCTCTCTGTTCGAAGAAATTCTCTGCTCAGAATTTCTGCAGTGTAAACGCAGTGTGCATAAGGCAATAACTGTCAATCACTGATAAGGCCACCCACTGGACTCTAGGTCACACCCATGTGGGTGGTGATGTCGAGCATCACAGTTGAAGGGCTAAGCGATTGTTGCCCATAACCTGAGCAAAATATATACAGTGGTACCTTGGTTTAAGAGTAGCTTGGTTTAAGAGCGTTTTGATTTAAGAGCTCAAAGTTTTTAAAAATTGTGACTTGGTTTAAGAGCATTGT
This sequence comes from Dendropsophus ebraccatus, assembly GCF_027789765.1. Classification (NCBI taxonomy): domain Eukaryota; kingdom Metazoa; phylum Chordata; class Amphibia; order Anura; family Hylidae; genus Dendropsophus; species Dendropsophus ebraccatus. The sequence continues at coordinate 95,541,415 of NC_091457.1, forward strand.
TTTGGTTTAAGAGCTCCCTGTACTGGGTGGGAGAGGGCGAGTTGGGGAGGGAAATATTCTGGGGAGGGGAATATTCTGCATAGCGGGGTCTACAGAACTGTACTCTGACCCAGGAAGTCTCCCTCACCTTCCAAATCATAGCAGATCCACTTCAGGCTGGGGCTTGCATCAGGGGACAGGACTGTGGAGGTAATCTCTTCATAACTGTAACCCCTCTCTCTCCGGACAGAGAGTGCTGCTATACTGTGCTCACATCTGCCCTGCTCATTCCTTCATGCTCCCTGCAGTCTGTCAGTCCTGATTGGTCCATGCTGAACACACCTCCTTCCCCATTGCTGTCATGTGACCACACAGACCTCTGACAGCAGCCCTGCTTCTCTATTGTAGCCTGTGGTACTACACTGCTGCATTATGGGGATCTGCAGCTCCATCCTGTATGTACAAACTGCTGCTGTGTTTTCAGGTTTATGCACTTACTATACAATATACAGTGGTGCCTTGGATTACGAGCATAATTAGTTCCGGCACCGCTCTTGTAATCCAAATCCACTTTTAAACCAAAGCAAATTATCCCATAAGAAATCATAGAAATGCAGACAATTGGTTCCACACCCCCAAAATAATATTTTTTAAATTCCGAATAACATGTAAAACAAATGAAACAAACATTCAGAAACAGCAGAATATGTGATATTATAAGTTACTGTACAGTAATGGAGAGGATGGGAAACACAAGGGCTGACAGAGACTGCAGGGAGCATGAAGGAATGAGCTAGGCAGATGTGGGCACATACATGCAGCACTTTCTGTCCGGGGAGAGAGGGGTTACAGCTATGGAGAGATTACCTCCACAGTCCTGTCCCCTGATGCAAGCCCCAGCCTGAAGTGGATCTGCTATGATTTGGAAGGTGAGGGAGACTTCCTGGCTCAGAGTACAGTGCTGTAGACCCTGCTATGCAGACCATGCCCCTCCTCCACTCTCGCTCCGACCCAGTACAGGGAGCTCTTAAACCAAAGCAATGCTCTTAAACCAAGTCACAATTTTGAAAAACTGTGAGCTCTTAAACCAAGTTACTCTTAAACCAAGGTACCACTGTAATCCACATGCTGATTGCTATACTGTACAGTAACTTATAATATCACATATTCAGCTGTTTATAATTGTTTGTTTCATCTGTTCTACATGTTTTTCAGAATATAAAATTATTTTTTGGAGGTGTGGAACCAATTGTCTGCATTTACATGATTTCTTATGGGAAAATTTGCTTTGGTTTAAGAGTAGATTTGGATTACAAGCACAGTCCCGGAACGAATTATGCTCGTAATCCAAGGCACCATGTATACATATATATAAAATTTAGACAGACTCGAACATTTATGTAAGCTTCTTGGTTTTAGGGTGCCTTTACACCTATCGGATCAGCAGCGGATCTCACTTCTGAGAATTTGGAGCGAGATCCACTGCGGATCCGGTACCATTCACCCTAATGATAGCACATATCCGCAGCGGGATTGACATCCCGCTGTGAGTATGAGCTTTAACCCCCTGGTGCCCGCTCCCCGCCTCCTGCAGCTCCGCCGCTGCCCCCATCAGCCCCGGCGCCCGCATCCCCAATCGCCGCCCGCACGCATCCCCCATCATCTCTGCAGCCCGCATCATCCCCACAGCCCGCCGGACGCCGCCGAGAGCATACATTACCTGCTCCTCGGCGCAGCTGCTGGGATGATGCGGGCGGGATGCGGGGATGATGGGGGATGCGGGCGGGCGGCGATCGGGGATGCGTGCTGGCAGCAGGTATGATGGGGGATGCGTGCGGGCTGCGTGCAGCGATTGGGGATGCGGGCGCCAGGGCTGATGGAGTCAGCGGCGGAGCTGCGGGCGCCAGGGGGTTAAAGCTCATACTCACAGCGGGATGTCAATCCCGCTGTGGGTATGTGCTAGCATTAGGGGGAATGGTACCGGATCCGCAGTGGATCTCGCTCCGAATTCGCAGAAGTGAGATCCGCTGCGGATCCGGTAGGTGTGAAGGCACCCTTAGGGTACAAACACACACAGCATATACGCTGCGTATTTACTGCTGCGATACGCACCAAATACGCAGCAGATACGCAGCAGATTAGATCTAAATAACTGAACACAGCATCAAATCTGCACCACCAAATCTGCTGCGTATCTGCTGCGTATCTGCTGTGTGTGTTTGTACCCTTAGGGTACAAACACACACACCGTATACGCAGCAGATCTGCAGCAGATTTGATGGTGCAGATTTGATGCTGTGTTCAGTTATTTAGATCTAATCTGCTGCGTATTTGTTGCGTATTTGCTGCGTATCGCAGCAGTAAATACGCTGCCTATACGGTGTGTGTGTTTATACCCTAAGGGTACAAACACACACAGCAGATACTCAGCAGATTTGATACTGTGTTCAGTTATTTAGATCTAATCTGCTGCGTATCGCAGCAGTAAATACGCAGCGTATAAGCCGTGTGTGTTTGTGCCCTTAGGGTACAAACCTACACACCGTATACGCAGCAGATACGCAACAAATACGCAGCAGATTTGATGGTGCAGATTTGATGCTGTGTTCAGTTATTTAGATCTAATCTGCTGCGTATCTGCTGCGTATCAGCTGCGTATCGCAGCAGTAAATAAGCTGCGTATACGGCATGTGTGTGTGTTTGTACCCTAAGGGTATAAACCCACACACCGTATACGCAGCATATTTACTGCTGCGATACGCAGCAAATACGCAGCAGATTAGATCTAAATAACTGAACACATCATCAAATCTGCACCACCAAATCTGCTGCGTATTTGTTGCGTATCTGCTGCGTATACGGTGTGTGGGTTTGTACCCTTAGGGTATATTTGGCGAACACGGAAGCTCCATCATTTGAGGTAATTCCAATTTTCAAATATTGACAACCTCCCCATTTCAAGATCCCTGATTGCTGTCAATACATGGAAACATTCTTTCATCCATGGGCTGAAAATGTTCTTGTTCATGTCCTAATCATACAGCTGATGGAGTCTAATGCCCCTATTCCACGAGTCGTTTGTAGGAGCAAACGAGCGCTATTAGCGCTCGTTTGCTCCTCGTTCCCCGCTCGCTGCCGCCGCTATTCAACGCGGCGTCAGCGAGCGGGTGAGTGCGGGAGGGGCGGCGGGGAGCTGCTGGGGGGGCTGCCCGGGGGATTGCTGATCGTCCGGGCAGCCCATAGGATATAGCAGCATCTGCTGCCGACGGTCCTATTCAACGGAGCGACGGCAGCAGATCGCTGCTATATCAGTCGCTTGTTTTTCAACATGTTGAAAAACAAGCGACTGCAACGATCAGCCGACATGAACGATGTCGGCTGATCGTTGCACTCTATTCCACGGGACGAATATCGTTCGTAGCGGCCGTTATCGGCCGAATACGAACGATATTGCTCCTCTAAACGACCCGTGGAATAGGGCCTTAACAAGACATGCACCTTTTCTCAGGTATTTTACGATGTTGACAATACTGCAAAGAAAAAACAAAAAAGAAAAGCCTGGCTGAAGCTTACAAGGACAGTAACTGCTTTACTGAGCCATCCCCTTTGCACTGTTGTTGTCTTACTTCTGGAAGACCTTTCTAAGTAGGTCAGGAGATGTAATAGTCACAGATAACAGGCCAGCAACACGCAGGAAATCAATGAGGATCAGACCCTGCCGGGAAGCAAGGGACTGTGCTGAATTACAGCTTCATTTATAAGAGCTGCAGCAGTGAGCAGATCACCCGTTCATCTGTATACAAGAAGGGAGTCTTTAATAATCTGATGTCCAGACCCCAAAAATCAAAACACACAAAACCCCTGGACCCAAGGGATAGATTGGTTCAAAGGTTAAAAGTATGTTATGCCTAGTGCAAATGCAAGGATTCTCTGTACAAATCCTGACTGCAGGTTGGTAAGAGCCATGAGCCTGCGACTGCCTACATTGTGAGAAGTATCATCAGGAAAGGGATGTAAACATAAATCTTGGTATTATCTGATAGCAAGCAGAGATAAATAATGACACATTGAAAACCAGACTTTATTGGAGGGGTCTGGAAATTTTCATTATACAATGAATTAACTTTATAAATTTTATTTATGGAAAACCCCTGTAAATTTTTCCCCTGCATAACTAATATGAGCCGTGCATTGAGATATATATGAATCTATAAGTACTGGTGACCTGGTTGCCGTAGGTCGGGCCTGTCCTGTGGTGTTTTGCACTAGCCCGTAATGTCGTTAGAGGACATTAAAGCGGCTGCCGCGCTTCGTGTTCCTTCCCATGCAACGACCCAATTAATCATTGTTAATTTAATCCAATGTGTCACAGAGCCTCGCTGACAAAGATCAGGCTGAATTTATCCCCAGTACTAAGGGCCAATCTAATCAGCAGCTTGAAAGACGAGATCAATCATTGCCTGAGGCAGGCGGATTAACTGTTTCACCACCGCTGAAGTATCGTGCCGACTGACGGATGCGACGATTATGCCAAATGTAGCGCATGTCAGTAGATTATGGCAAGCAATACATGACTAGTGATGAACAATATGATCAGATGGGGAACTTTTGTTTTCCTCTATATATTTTAAGTCATTCACAACCCCGCTCATAGTAATGCGTGGATCACATGATCTCAGCTGTCCAAAGATGCTATCACATTATATAAATAGTGTGGGTTACATCACCATGATCGTTGAGGTGTTTCTTGGCCACACAAATATGTTTGGCTCTGTTTGTTGATACCCGGCTTACTAGTTGTCTGCCTCCTGCAGCTGTTTCAGGTCCCTCTTATGCCAGTTTTCAGAAGTGATAAGTAACATACAATAAATATCCTCCTTTTAGCTATAGTAATGGCCCTATTCCACGGGCCGCCTAGAGGAGCAAACGAGCGACGCGGCTGCAGCGAGCGGGTGAGTGCGGGAGGGGCGGCGGGGAGCTGCGGGGGGGGGGGGGTACGCTGCCCGGGTGACCGCTGATCGTCCGGGCAGCCCATAGGATACATCAGCGTCTGCTGCCGACGGTCCTATTCAACGGAGCGACGGCAGCAGATCGTTGCTGTATCAGTCGCTTGTTTTTCAACATGTTGAAAAACACGCGACTGCAACAATCAGCCGACATGAACAATGTCGGCTGATCGTTGCACTCTATTCCACTGGATGATTATTCTGTGGAATAGGGCCTTTACTGAATAACCTCCTTTAAAGGGTCGCTGTCGTTATAACTTTCACAATCTAAATCAACTGTAGGTGTGATATAAAGCAAGTTTACAAAATACATTCATTATTTTTTTTGTTGTTATCATGCTGTAAAACAAAGCTGTACTTACCAGAAATCCAGGTCCAGTCTCCTGAAGGCAGATTTTCTGACTGGTGTTTGTTGGTTGAAAAAAAACAGACTAAGCATAGGAATTCTGGCCAGTACAGAGAGTCACGGCTCAATGTGTCCATCAGTCACATGACTGCCTTCTCTGTGACCTCCCAACTTCCTGTTTTCTGACTGTTTGAGAAAAATGGAGTCAGGAAAAATGAAGTGCAGTTTTCTCCATGATAACTGGAAAAAAAAAACAAAGACTGTAAATTGCAAACTTTCTTCATATCACATCTACTTTTAGTTTAGATTTTGTAAGTTATAATGACGGGTACACTTTAAGTTAGAACAATTTTTTGCATCGCACCAGCTGATTTCAGAGTGTTGTGTTTTGTTTTTGTTTTTTTTCATTTGCTTGTTTTATGCAGACCTCGGCGCTCACCTGTAAGGATAAGGATACAACTCTCTGCTGGAGAGATAAGGAAACTGTATTAAAACTATATATAAAAAGTGGCAAGTGCCTACAAGCTGGTACCGATCCCCACAAGTGCCTGTCATTTTCATCCCCATTGCCACTTGTCTCATCCTCCAGCAAGTGATTGACAGCTTCTTTGCTGATACAGTGACATTACAGAAGTCAAGTGGCAATACAGGATGGATGTGCAGGACACTTGTATCGCTCGGGGCTTCCGGAGGGCAATTACTACTTTACATATACTCTTTTGCAGACGTTTTCAAATCTAAAGGCCCTTTTACACGGGCTGATTATCACTAACAATTGTTCATAAGAATGCTTATTTAGCCAATAATCTACCAGTGTAAAAGGATCCTTTTACATTAAATGATACTTGGGTAAATATTGCCACAAAGGAACGCTGATCAGTGACATTGGGGCTCACTTGCAGTGACTTCACTATAAACTAATAAAGCTTATAGTTACCTATGCTCCCCTGGTGTCCGGTGCCTATACCCTGCGTTTCCTGCTCTCACAGCCGCCTTTGACAACTCTGGCCCCATCTTTTTAGTGACAGGCTGCTCAGCCAATCATTGGCTGAGACGGGACAGCCTTGTGGCCAGTGATTGGCTGCGCGGCCTATCAGTCCAGATACGGGGCCAGAAGTGCCAGAGGCAGCTTCTGAGAGCAGGATTCACAGGGGAAAGGCTGCAGGTCATCAGGGGAGCATAGAAATGTTAGTACAACCTTATTACCTTACAGTGTCATCAGCCGTCGGCCGTGCATCACTAGTACAAGTAACAATGCACGTTCGGCGGCTGATGATTTTTAAACTTGCTTAAAGACAGTGATCAGCCAATGATTGGCTCTTTGGCTGATCGCTGTCTTTATTACACAAAGTGATTATCTACTGAGGCAGATTATCGCTTTAAGTAATAGAGACAATGTAACAGAGTACAATTTATGTTCCAGACTACTGGCACTGTTAGATGCTGTTAAGTCAAGGAGACACATTATACCTTTCATATATCAGTCTATGCTTCCAGAATATAGAAAAATGCCTTTATTGCCCCTGTGCAACAGAACAGTGTTGTACCATGTTAGTTAACTCCTCTGATGAAGATATCCTTGCACATCGAAAGCTAATGAACATAATGATTTTTTCTAATTAGCCAGAAAAGGTGTCACACCTAAAATACTTTGTCGTTTTGAACAGTGTTTACCATCACTTGGATGCTCCTGTGCAAAAAGTCTTTCCCAAGCTCCTGAGAGGTGCTGCAGGTTGTAATGCATCCTCACTCCCCCTCCCTTCTCTGTTTAAATGACTGACAGCTGGAAGCTGAGGCCCAATCAGGGCATACATTCTGTATTGTGGGTTGTTAATGTTGGTCTTTGCTCCCTCTATGAACATGCATACGTCTTACATTGTCTGTGAGCAGATGTCTTAGGGCCCATTTACACAGAAAAATCTTTTTGTGTAAATGGACCCTTATTCGGTACAGTTACTTGATTCTAATCCTACTGAATATTACTCCTGACAACTTGCCTGATTACCCAACCACAGGATTCTGCTGTAGTCAGTCCCTACCTCCTCCTAAGCTATCCAGTTGTCACCAGAGTATCACCAGCCTTTAAAGGGGTGGTTCAGCAATCAAAAATCCTTTCAAATCAACTGGTGCCAGAAAGGGACAGATATTTGTAACTTACCTCTATTAAAAAAAATCTCAAGCCTTCCTGTACTTGTCAGCCGCTGTATGTCCTGCAGGAAGTGGTGTATTCTTTCCAGTCTGGAGAACAGGAGAGGTTTTCTGTGGGGATTTGCTACTGCTCTTGTTCCTGACATGGACAGAGGGGGCAGCAGAGAGCATTGTGTCAGACTGGAAAGGAAACACCACATCCTGCAGGACATACAGCAGCTAATAAGTACTAGATTTTTAAATAGAAGTAAATTACAATTTTTTCCGAAGTACCCCTTTAATGTGCTAGACAGATAAGCCATGGGTTACCACGTGAATAGATCTTGGAGCAGACACACTCTTCTACATATTTTATATCCTCTTTAAGGAATGTGTCCAGTCTGGAAGACAGAATGCTGAGGACTTAGATTCCAGAAGCCAGGTCTTGAGTTTTCTTCGGGCATCTTGTCTTGGTGACATCACAAACAGCACAGGGCCTAGCTGCCTAATGTCGTCTTTGTGAGCCGCAGGCTTCTTCTCTGTCCAAGTGTCTGCCCACACATCCCACCACAGGCTGTCACTCCACGCCACAGCTCTAATGACAAGCAGCCCTGAAAGAAGCCTCAGAAGCCACACTGAGGCTGGCCCTGGCACAGCCTCAGCATCTTGGTGGATGGTGGTTTGAAGTAGTTGGCACAGAAATGAATTGAGCAATGACCATTCATCCCACTGACCATCAGTGCAGTTCTGTCATGCCCAATTCATCTCTACAAAACCCCTTGAGACACAGGCACTCATTCAGCTAGGGAGCTTCTAACAGAAATTATTTGGAGCATTTTTCTGAAATACTTGGTAAGGCTCTAGAGTTCTGTTTATTCGGGGCACATCACCGTTTCTCTGCACCCTTACTTGGTGAGAAAACTCTTTGCAGGGGCAGTCTGTATCCAGCTGCCATCCAGATAGATTGCCACCTAGTGCCGGCAAGGTGTAACTACAAATATGTGTGTAGGGGAAACTGAGCATCAAGGTTTTCTACAGCAGAAAGAGAGAATCACCGCCTAAGGGTGGGTTCAGACTGAGCAATTCTCGCGGAATTCCGTCAGCTGTCCGCCCGCACATCTGGGTGCCTTTCCACCGGCCCCATAGACACCATTCTATGGGCCGGCGCATTCCGCTATATGCTGAAAGAAGTGTCATGTCACTTCTTTCAGTGGATCGCATGTGTCATGTCACTTCTTTCAGAATTGCTCAATCTGAACCCACCCTTATTGAGTACAAGAAGACAATGCTCCAAATGATCTATGTTGCTGGTAATTGTAACATGTGACCACTAGAGGTGTCATTTCATTCCCTGCGTTTTTAGCATACGTTTAAAGGATCCGTTTTTTTTTAACGGTCAAAAAAACAGGATCCGTTTCGATCCGTTTTTTTAATAATGGAAGTCAATGGAAAATCGGATCAAAACAGATGCACACAAATGCATCCGTTTTTGCAATCTGTTTTTCATCCGTTTTTTTTCAAAAAACAGCTTTCAAAAACCGAGTGTGAACCCAGCCTCTCATGGATGGTGGAAAAACAAATTTTACTTTCAATTGTAGAAAGTCGGGTCCTAATAATATATATTTTATATGGAATCGTGCTACTGGGCAATCCTTTAAATTCATGCTATGTTTCTACTGCCCAGCACCTTTGCCAGGGGACCTCCATTGTGACATCCCAGGGTGTTCAGCACAGCCCTATGTGGCTGATTTTTCTGCACTGACCTCACATTGACCTGTGCAGCCGGCGGCATTAACCGCTGACCTCCAGGAGCTGCTGCCAATTTGTGAGATAAAGCGGCATCTTGTGTAAGGGGAAGGCATTATATGAGCTGCTTAATCCTCATCACTGCCTCAGCCTGTTTACTGAGATGGTGCGGAGCCCCCCTCCCCCTCCATCTCTCCCTCCATTTATCTCATTACCCCCTCCCCGTCCCACTTTCCCTGCATACATCACATCCATTCTACTTCGCCTGTGGCTCACACACATGAGATAATTTAATGCTAGCAGACAGGCCATCCATAACACATGATTGAAGTCTTATCGCGCCTTTTGCAGGTTGTGATACCTTTGAGTGGACCCAGTCAGCTGTTCCGGGGTGAGCACAGTCCATAATCCACTTATAGGTTTAGGGTCCTCTCTCCAGCAGTCAGTTTCCCTATCCCCAGGACTTGTTTTGTCCCCCCGGGTAGTTGAGGATTTATAAACAAGATGAAATATGGCGATAAAGCAGCAGAACTGTTATATGTATCTTGGAGCACTTCTGGTTTCCTCCACCGTTCCTACATGTTACATATCAATAACTACTTGCTGTCAGTGAATAGGAGAAAAAAAAATCCTATTTTGCATGCAGAATTTTAAAATGTATCTTGACCTTGTCCTTCTTACTCAGCTGATTTATTACAGTGTGTCGGTGTAATACTTGGTGTGGAGTGAAGTACAACAGCAACACAGACCTCTCTCTTGTCCTTATTTCAGTGCTGATACATTGTACAGGATTTCAGCCAATAGAAGTCAATCAGGAGGTTTTTCGATCTAGTCCTGCGCACACAGCTTATGGGGCTTATTATAGAGCCATCTATAAGCTGGATGGAGAATAGCTGTGGAGTGAACTGCTTAAAGTGACTGTACCACCAGGCCCAGGCTGAAGCACTGGAGGCGGGCCGACCCACCCTTAGTGGGAGGAAACCCCCTCCCCTCTGATAGGGTTCCATTGATTCTAATGGAGTCGCGTCATGGAGGGGCTAGGGTTTCTTCCCACTGGGGGTGGGTCTTCGCCTGTGCCATAGACTCAATTCTATGCACAGGCGGATTCCGTCGTCCGCAAAAGAATTGACTTGTTTATGGCACAGGCGGAGATGAGCGGGCACGAGCAGGAGCGAGCGACAGAATCCGCTGTGGGTCACGTGCAGATTCCGTAGTGTGCATGCACCACTATAATCAAGAAGAAAGTATTGTGCTGCTGCTGTGTTTAGCTCATAGATGATTGTATAGACTGGACACAATTGTAGCAAAGCTTCAGCTGTGAGAAGGATTAGATATATACAAGATTTTATGCCTATAGGTTTCCATAAGAATGTTTTCATTCACAGAAAGCAAGAAGAGATATTGTAAATTGCGAGGAAGTGAAAGCTTGCAAAATTTCTCATTATACACAGATTAAGCTGAATTTACAGAAACCAGGAAATTCCTGTTTCCCCTCATGGCATTTTGAGGGCCACCCCGCTCTCCCTCCTCATTTTTTTTTGCTCTTCTCTCTGTGTTTTTGAGAGAGCAGCTCTGGCTGCTGGAGAAGTGACAGGGTCATATCTGCTCTTTGCACATAAGCTGCCTTAGGAAGCCGCCTGTCTGTGCTAATCCTGCTGCCTGTCAGTTCTGTGTCTATCAGCAGAGGCGCCAGACGCTTATTGCCGTGCTCACCTCTTATTGCTCTTGGTGCTGGGAGATCCTGTCTCGCTGTTTCATTTCTCTCACATATTTATAGGGACGCTGCGCCACCGCCGGCTTCAATTCTAAATCTTCTGCCATCTGTCTCAGTGCAAATAAGTGCCCCAGGAATTTATGTCCCTGGTATACTGCAGGCCAGGCCAGCCCAGGAGACGGTAACAAGCCCCCAATTATTCTACTGTGTAGAGACCATATGAAGGGTCTCTATCTGTATGAGAGAGCAGGGAAGTGCAGTGAATGTGGTTATTGTCATCAGCTCATAAATAATAATGGAGATCTCCGGCTATGTGGTATATAGATTTTAAGAGATCATAAGGCATGTCCTCAACCCATTACATAGACTGTCTTCTCCCTGTGACATTATTTTTCAAATACTGAGTGACCCACTGTATGACCTTACTATCCTCCCCCCTGTGACCTCATCCAGTCATCGACTGATGTCTTGCATAGACACTGTAACCTTACTGACCTCACCCTGTGACATCATTGCCAGACTGACTTGCTACATAGACTGTGTGACCTTACTGTCTTCACCCTGTGACATTATCTCCCAAATATTGAGCGACAATGTCAGTGTTACCTTAGTGTCCTCAACCTGTGTTATCAACCAATCACAGACTATCTTGCTACATAGGCTCTGTGATTTAACTGTCTTGACCCTATGACATCATCACCAACTAATCACAGACTAACCTTCTACTAGGACTGTGTGACATCACTGCCCTCACCCAGTGACATCATTTATGTTGTTATCATAGTGTCTGCTCTAGAAATCTTAGTATCTGGTCTTCATGTTTGCCTTCATACTGTAGCAACCAGCTGTTTATTTCCAGACCCTGCTCTGGATTTAGGAAGCCGAGTTCCCGTGAGGGAGGAAATCTGCTTAATCTGTGGATTATACCGGATCATACTACAAGCTCTTGGAGAAATGCTGCACTGCTGCTGCAGGGGATATGTGCACCAACCAGCCCTGCCTTTACTAGAGAGGAGCGAACCTCGAGCACTGAGGTTTGTCCATACCAAGAATGCGGCATTTGATTAATAGTGGCTGCAAATGTTGAAATCAGCCCTAGAGAGTTCTGGAAAACAAAGATATGGCCTATGGCTGTATCCATGTTTTCCACACAGCCTTAGGGCTGCATCCAACTTCTTCAGCCACTGGTAAACAAATGCTGCATGCTCGTGTTTGCTCATCTCTAGCCTTAAAATGTTACTGTCACCCCCTTACTCTGGCTTAATTTCATCAGTTAACAGTGTCACCTAGGTGGGGCTTCATGGCAGTTGGGCCCCATTTCCGGCTGGGGAGAGGGTCCAACTACTGTCCCACCTAGTTGACACTATCTGCTGATGAAATAAAGCGATTTTAGAGCATAAAAAGACACAGACAAGTTCTATACGGGTATATATCAAATGTGCAGCATCTAAGCTTGTGAATGGTGCGGAGAATCACACATACAGTAAGGGAGGTGACAATATCACTTTAAAGGGGTAGTTCACCAAAACATTTGTTCTTCTTTTAAATCAGTGCCAGAGGTTTGTAATTTACTTTTATTTAAAAGAATCTCAAGTCTACCAGTACTTAAAGGGAATCTGTCAGCTCCTGGGCCCTACCTAAGGTGCTGGCAGTCCCGTAGTAATCATGGTACTTTTTGGTAATTTGTCCATGCTGTGGATTATGCGCAATCCTACAGAGGACTGATCTGCAATCAGAGACACTGGCTCACAGCTGAGCGAGCAGGAGGCCATGCAGCATTGATTATTCATGAAGAAGAGGGAGGAGGAAGGAGTGGTGAGGCGGCCAGAGTGTGGCACAAACGTGGCACAAATCTGAGATTGTGCATAATGCACTGCAGAAACTAATTACCGAAAGGTACCATGCTCACTAGGGGACCTCCAGCTGTCAGCACCTTAGGTTAGGGCCTGGATGCTGACAGATTCCCTGTAAGAGCTGCTGTATGTCATGGGGGAAGTGGTGTGTTCTCTCCAGTCTGACACAGTGCCACCTCTGTCCATGTCATGAACTGTTGAGAGCAGTAGCAAATCCCCATAGAAAACCTCTCCTGCTCTCCAGACTGGAAAGAATACACCACTTCTTGTAGGACATACAGCAGCTGATAAGTACTGGGACATATATATATTCTTTTTTTTTCCACGCAATAATATACATCATATAGGGCATAATGATGTGCTAATAGTGTGCTACTGTAAATTATATAACGCATATATGAGCATAATAGCTTGCTGTTCCCTTAGTCTCTGGGTTCTCAGACTTGGAGTCTACAGAGCTCGGCTGGGATTCTTGTGGCGTCTGTGTTTGGGCTGAGTGATGTGCGGCTGAGCCTGGCAGCTAATGACAGCTTTCCGTTGGCTCGGTCATGCCGCTTCCCACGCAGGCCCAGCACCTTGGAGCCAGCTGGAATGAACAGCCTGGATGAGGAGATGCTCACGGTCAGGACAACATGATCTGCGGTCAGCGACAGGGAAAACAGACGCTTCTTATCCAGGAGATCGGTGTCGCCCTGTGCTAGGCTAGGCATAGATGTCAGGTGACCTCACTTGTCAGAAACCTATGAGATGGAGGATTCGTGAGCAGCAAGGGCTTCTCTGTTTACACATTCAGGGTGCGTTCACACCTACAGGATCTGCAGCAGATCTGCAGCAGATTTAATGCTGTGTTCAGTTATTTAAATGAAATCTGCTGCAGAAAATCAGCTGCAGATCCTGTAGGTGTGAACGCACCATTAAGATGAAAGGCAAATAACAGAACAAACTTTTTACACAACAGAGATCCTTCCCATAGGTTACACATTACAGGGCAGATAAACAAGCTAGGAATAGGATCGGGGTCCTCTCCTCTGTATGGTGCAAGAGTAAAGGCCCTATTACACGGAGCGATTATCATTTAAAAATAATAATGCTTTTTATTTGTATAGCGCGCACAGATTCTGCAGCACTTCACCTAGCTGTATGTTTTTGAGTGTGGGAGGAAACCGGAGTACCCGGAGGAAACCCACGCAAACACGGAGAGAACATACAAACTCTTTGCAGATGTTGCCCTTGGTGGGATTTTGCTAAAATTTGCTAAAACGGCCAAAAATTACCGATTATCTGCCCGTTAATCTTTGTCTTTCAACATGGTGAAAAATTATGGTTTCAAGTGCGCTGATCGTTTGCAAATCTGCGTGTCTAATAAGTCGTTTGCAGATAAAACATGCTGTGTGGGTTCTCCTGAGGAAGGATTAATAACCATAAAAATAATTGTTAATATCATTTATAACAGCAATTGGTGAATGTAAAACATCAGAATTGTTCGCTTAACACTATAGGAGGTAGGAGCTGTTGACAAGAAGAACTACACTCTATAGGAGAGAGGACCCCACTGACGGAAAAAGTTAAAGTCCTAACCGAGACAACTTACTGATCATAAAGCTAGCCTTACAAATAAAATAGTTGTCACCTTTCCTGATTTCCACCCCCTCCATACTCATGACCGTGTTTTGAATGAAGATTGGGGTAAGCCGCGGGGGGTAAGGGTAATTGATATCTGACATGCCAGATACCTCCCCTAACATCTGCTGTAGGGGAGAGTTGGGAAGTCACCACACACATATGATGGAAGGCTAGTGTTGCAGAATTTGTTGGGTTAAGCTAACAAATGTCTAATGTATATTCCCAATTTAAAGGGTTTGTCCATTATTAGAAAAAAAAAAAATACTGCTTTCTTCCAAAGACAGTACTGCTCTTGTCCTCAATTTGTGTGTGGTAACACTTATCAGCTCAGTCACTCCATCCACCAGGAAGTTGCAATACCACACATAGACTGAGTGGCAATAGTGGCACTGTTTCAACCTAAACTACAGGAGAAAGGTTCCTTTCCCCTAATGCTTATACTGTACAGGAGAGAGGATCGTATCCCTAAAAGCTTACATTCTACATAAAAGAGGACCCTGCCCATTATAGCTTACATAATACATAAAAGGATCCTGCCCATTACACCCATTATAGCTTAAGGTGGGTTCACACTACGGAATCCGCGTGGATAAGTTCCGCCATCTGCGAAAAGAATTGACATGTCAATTCTTCCGGTGGATGGTGGAATCGGCCCGGCCATAGAATGGTGTCTATGGCACGGGCAGAGATGCGCCGCCGCGAGTGGGTACGAGCAATGCAATCAGCTGGAACTTATTCTCTATACATGAGAGGATCCTGCACATTAGGGCTTAAAGTGAATCTGTACCGGCCGTCAGGAACCCCAAAACGCTGGTACCATTTTCTAGACTTCATCACGGCAATGTCTGGTCCTGGGGTGTGCCTGTCTCCTGGGGCCGGTACTCTGGCTAAAAACTACTTATATTCCGGTAGTAAGGTGGGGTGCTAATAAGGCGTGGCTAGAGCATCCATGCCTTAGGCGTGCATTCCCTCTCTCACCACCTTTCTTTTTCAGCACGCCCCTGGGGCGTGCAAAAGAATTGTTGGAAAAGAGGTGCTGCAGGCACAGGATATGGATGCTCTAGGCCCTTATCACCACTGTCATCATCTGTCGGTAGTCGTTTGGGAGAGCCCTCTAAACCTTATACCAATAGCAGAAATCACGGGCCACAAAGGTATAAGGGGTACAGCCTTTTGTGTTGGCATGGGGATTAAAAATAATGCTGCATGAATCCATCTCCCAGGTAGTATCTGAGCCAACCTGTATATCAAAGAGAAAGTGATAGATAGATGTTATGGATAGTATAGAGATAGAAAGATATTAGATATACAGTGGTATAGTGGTTGCAAGAAGAGCTCAGAGTTTTGGTAATTTGGTTTAAGAGCATTGCTTTGGTTTAAGAGCTCCCTATACTCGGTGGGAAGGGGAGGGGGGGAGGGGCATGGTCTGCACAGGATGGTGTACAGCACTGTTCTCCGACTCAGGAAGTCTCCCTAACCTTACAAATCATAGCAGATCCACTTCAGGCTGGGGTTTGCATCAGAGGACAGGACTGTGGAGGTAATCTCTTCATAGCTGTAACCCCTCTCTTGGTCAGAGAGTGCTGCATTTATGTGCCCACATCTGCCATGCTCATATTCCTCCATGCTCCCTGCAGTCTCTGTCAGCTCTTGTGTTTCCCATCCTCTCCATTCCTGCTATAATGTGCCTGCACTCACACTCAGCTATACACACTGTTGCTATAATGTGCCTGCACTCACACTCAGCTATACACACTGCTGCTATAATGTGCCTGCACTTACACTCAGCCATTCACACTGCTGAAAAGTTTCTGTCACTGTTCTCCTGTACAGCTCTGTGATTCTCACTTCCTGATTGATCCATGATGAACACCCCCCCCCTTACCCATTGCTGTCATGTGACCACACAGACCTGCTCCTCTATTCTAGCCTGTTGTACTACTGTACTGCACTATGGGGATCTGTAGCTCCATCCTGTATCAACAAACTGCTGCTGTGTTTTCAGGTTTATGCACTTAATATACATTATACTCCACATACTGATTGCTATATTGTACAGTCACTTATAACATCACATAATCAGCTGTTTCTAAATGTATGTTTCATTTGTTTTACATTTATTTAGATAAAAAAAAAATCATTATTTTTAGGGTGCAGAACCAGTTTTCTGCATTTTAATTATTTATTCTGGGAAAATTACCTTTGGTTTAAGAGTGATTTAAATTACAAGCACAGTCCTTGAATGAATTATGCTCGTAATCCAAGGCACCACTAAATATGTATTATAGAGAGGGAAAAAAGATCTATATGACATAAGTAGATGATAGATATGTGAGAGAGTGATATCTTTGAAAGAAAGATCTGATAGATATGACAGAGAAATAAAAAATATATGAGCGAAAGATGTGAGACAGATACAAGTAAGATTAATAAAGAGAGAGAGAAATAAAAGACAGATGCCATTGAGCTAGACAGCTAAATATGGAAGAAAGAGCAAAAATGATAGAATCCAGGATGGTCACCAGCTTTTTTACTTCATAGCAAAAACACAGATCTGAGGGTCCGGACTCCTTAGGGCCCTATTCCACCAGACGATTATCGTTTGCAGAATCGTTAACGATTAACGATCTCAAACGACCGCTATTGCGAAAGACCTGAAAACGTTCACTCATTTCCATGGAACGATAATCATTACTTATGATCGTAATTGCGATAGTTTTTGCGAACGAGCAACGATAGAAATAGGTCCAGGTCTTATAAAGTGATCAACGATTTCTCGTTCGGTCGTTAATCGTATTTCAACCGAACGATTATCGTTTAGATTCGAACGATTTAACGATAATCTAAATGATAATCGTCCGGTGGAATAGGGCCCTTAGGATAAGAGAAAGCTCCTCTGGGGTTGGATCTCTTACTGTCCTCAAATGTCTTAAGGCCCTATTCCACCAACAGATCTGACGACAGATTATCTGCCAAAGATTTGAAGCCAAACCCAGGAGTGGATTTGAAAAGAGGAGAAATCTCAGTCTTTCCTTTATGTTCTCTGATTATAGTCTGTTCCGGGGTTTGGCTTCAAATCTTTGGGAGATAATCTGTCGTCAGATCTGTTGGTGGAATAGGGCCTTTAAAGGGAACATGTTTTAAATTGATGCCATGAACTTGCATGTTCATTGAAGCTGCTGCAGTTTGTTTGCGTTTTGATATTCCTCATTGGCAGTATATGCTAGGCTGGTGCCCCTATAGATTCAGCTGTTACTTATGGAGAAAGTGTTATGGTTGGACCACTCGTGCTGCCCTTCAAATGGACTGTGCCTAATAAATTCAATAAAGAGCTGTTCCATTTGCTAAGTGAGTTTACCTTTAAATTACGTTTGCTGCAACGTATCAGTGCAGGGTAAATGTATGTCTGGAGTCTAGACCTACAAATGATTGTGTAGATTGGATACAGTGCTAACAAACCGTTCTAAACCGTGGTTAAGGTGTTCTCCGAATAATAAACAAATTACAGCCTGCTAGTAGTGTAAAATAAATAAAATATACTTTATTCTCCATGCCCAGTCCACCCCGATCCCACTGTTTACTTAGGGCCCTATTAGATGGCCCAAGTCAGTGAGTAAACAAACCCCGATCTCATAGATGGGCTCTCGTTTACAGAGCCTATTGCCAGGCTGAGTAACCAGGCGGGAAGGGCTGAGCGATTGATCACTAGATTTTTCATGCAGCTTATTGCTGCCATCAGTCATTGGCCGCACATCCCCTATTACGTGGGGAGATGTATGCCTAATGGCCAATACATTTTTGATGGGTCAGAACAACCCGAGTAACTGACAAACAAGCATTTGTGTTGCCCTGTTTAAACGATAATCGCCTTTTGCAATAGGTCCCTTACCCTGATGGCATGCTGTTTCTGCTCCTCTGCAGCCTCAGTGAGCGTGTCATCAGCTGGTAAACAGGGGCATCAGGGTGGACCACAGCATCTGCGCTGGACTCTGCAAGGCAACGGGAATATAGTATAATATTTTATGTACCCCTAGCAGACATCCATTTTTTTATTATTAAAAATCAGACAACCCTTTTTAACTGACAATGAGTAGGGTTCTTCCAGATTGGGAAAAATTAAAACATAAAGCAAAAGCTGAAGAATTTGACATTATATGCTGATAAAACTAGAAACCCTCTTTATCTTGAGCCATGGAGGAAGCATCTTAACCTCCTCCTAAATGTCATGTTTTTGTGTGATACCCCAGCTCTCAGTGTCACCTCTCTAATACCCCCTACTGCCCCCTGCCAGACGTGATGCCCCCCCACCCCTTACTTCGGAGAGCACACTGGAATTTGAAATGACACACATCAAAAAGCGGCTGTGTCTTCCCTGCAAGTGTTAAGCGTCTCTTTCAGCAAATCTCGGAGGCTTTTCTTTGCTTTGACTCGAACTTGTACGCAAGCGGATTTAATCTCTTTGACGTTAGTGCTCAGACGAGGAGGGGAGTGCGTGCGTTAGCAAGAGGGGCTGGGGGTGGGTATAGCTGTTAACGCAGCACGTCTTCTCTTTCCCCATTGTACGCCGCACCCTGGAGGTAAACGCTTTCTCCGAGCTTCTCGTCCTAACGAGCGGCTCCTGAACCTGCCTGCGCAGCGTTTAATTGGCGAGGAGTGAAAGACATAAAACCCGGCTCTGCCTCCCCAATGCGAGGAGGGGGGGATACGAGGCGTCTGGAACAATACAGTGAGCAGGGGGGGGGGGGCATCTCTTTCCCATTTCCACCGTAAACACTTTGCAGCAGTTTGTTATAGCTCAGCCTCGGTGTCATTATATTTTTCACTGTGTACCTTCCGACCCACTGGATGGGGAATGACATTAAAGAAAACACAATCCGCTCAGCAGCATTAACCCCTTCATGCCCCACCGGATTCATCGATTAAAAGGGACCATGGGGGGGGGGGGCTACAGGATATAATTATGCATAAACCATCATCCTGTCCATAAAATACGCTAACTGAAACATTTCTTGGTAAGCCTGCATCTGCTGAAAGGAGGGCAGAGAAAGCGAATATGGTTCTGTAAATAATCAGTCACTGCAGAACATCTTCAGTCTATTTGCTCAGTTTATGCATTACATGTTTACATATTAGATCTATGTCACACATAGGTTACTCACATTTATGTATATTAACAGAAAAGTGATGCTGAGCCGCAAAACTGGGGTATCCAATCCTATTATGTGTGGTACAGTCAGAATCAGAAATGATACCGTCTGTGGAGCCAGTGTATCTAAGGCTGCATTCACGTGTTCAGTGTTTGGGATTGTGGTCTGCTAGCTACCTCCGTGATCCGTGCAAAACAGTCCGTTTTGCATCTGTGTCCGTTTTTTTCAGGGATCTGTTTTAAGCATTTTAAATTACATTGATTACATCACATGCGTGTTTTTCACAGATGAACACGGATGTCACATCCAAAAAAAAACACGGATCTCATTGATTTCTATGGGGAATGTGTTCCGTGCTTCTGTTCCGAGTTATGACTTGTCCTGTTTTTAAACGGAACAGATCACGGATCCGTGGAATCACGGAATGTCTAAATAGCCCAATAGAAAGCAATAGCTGTAAAATTGTCCTTGCGCATAGATTCAAGGGGCACAGACAACTTCCCGGAACGTGTGAATGCAGCCTAAACCTTTTAGCAGCCTGGTGAATGAGGGCTGAGCACCCATTTACTGTTACAGAGTGGTTGATGGATAGAGACGCATCATATTTCCCATCTATAAAGCTGTAGAAGGTTAATGGCAGAGTGTTGTGAGATGTCAGGGGAAGTTCACAGCTCTGCGTCTTCGCTTTGACTTGTCCATTAAATTCATCTGGGTTCATTTCCAGAGCTTCAAGAAAACCATCTGGTCAGCTCCTGGTGCTTAACTGGATTACAGCAGCTGTGGTGGTGTGGAGGATGCAGGGACGGTCAAGCTGCAGCAAGGTGTCTGCTGTGTTATTATTTATCATCAGTATTTATATGGTGCAGCACAGTACACAGCTTGGACTACACTTCAGAGCTGAACTCAAAGTCAGTTGCTGAGGTGGGACCCCGCCGTGGCCACTGACTGGCTGAGTGGGCCTGGCACGTCATGTCCCAGGTCCCCACTCAGACCCAGAAGCGGCCAGGACTGGGGGACCGGAGCTATGGGATACAGGCACCAGCACTGGATGGAGTTGGGAGGGGGGAGCATGTTACTACTTTCATCCTCCCCTTCCCCAGAACGCTGCCAAAAAACACCGCAGCCCAGAGTTCTCCTTTAACATCAGTACAGTATAAGCAATGTAATAAATCTATGCAGTGACATGTCCCAGGTCCCGCATCAGTGCCGCCAGCTTTGCAGCTAGTTAGGGGGTGACAAATTTGCTTTAAGGAAAACAACTCTACTATCCAGAACAAACAGCCGATACATAAGAAAATATTAAACTGCACCAAATGATCCCAAAGGGGGGTGGTATGGGAACAAGGGGATAGAGAAGAGAAGATGGTGGAGGGAAAGGCAAAGGGAGGTAGGAACTCAAAATGGAAATATAAGGAAGGGGGAGGGAAAATGCAGTGTGTATATGATGCCAGCCATGTCCAACCTCCACGGGTGAGATCAGAGCCAAAACCAGGTATATAGTAAGTCCGGTATCTCTGATGGACTCATTCAGAACTTTTGTACTGAATCTGGCTAAGGCTAGGTTCACACTGCGTTTTCAGCATCCGTTTAACGGATCCGTTTTTTTTAACGTCCAGAAAAATAGGGTCAGCAACGTTTTTTGGTCCGCCAAAAAAAACGGATCCGTTTTTTTTTATAATGGAAGTCAATGGAAAAACGGATGCACACAAATGAATCCGTTTTTTGCAATCCGTTTTTCATGCGTTTTTTCAAAAAAACGGATGCGTTAAACGGATGCTGAAAACGCAGTGTGAACCTAGCCTAACCAGGGATGGTGTGTACTATTGCCGTCCCGCCCACCACCACCACCACCAGGGCCGGATTAAGGTTGGTGGAGGCCCTGGGCAACAATTTTGTTGGGGGCACCCCCATTTTCTTCCCCCACAAATAAACCATACAGCAATCTATATAGGTGGCTGATGACTGTAGGACTTCTGGCTGTATGGCTCAGCATCCTCCTCTGTTCTGCATATGATGGTCCCTAGAGGCTGCAGTCCAGAGAAAGATGCCAGGCCCTAGATAAAGGATGAGGAAGGGGTGAGCATTGCGGTGTGTTCCCACTTAATTCAATGTGAGAACAAAGCACTTTAGCACTTTCTGTGCTCTCTTGCCAACTGTGTCAGCCACCACAGCAGCATATGCAGTTGTGAATCGCAGGCAGAACCTGGACTTGTAAGTCTAGGTCCCATCTTCAGTTCCCAACCATATAAACTACCTGAAGCAGTAAAGAGCACCCAGAAAGTACTTAAAGGTTGTGTAGAATCTATAGCGGATATGGTACATGTGAATATACCCTAAGGATCATGGCATATTTAGCTGCACACAGGCTACATGTCATATGCTGCACATAGGCTATTTATCATACACTGCACACAGGCTATATACCATATGCTGCACACAGGCCATATACCATACACTGCACACAGGCTGTATATCATACACTGCACACAGGCTATATGTCATATGCTGCACACAGGCTATATATAGCATATGCTGCACATAGGCTATATATACACCATATGCTGCACATAGGCTACAAGTCATATGCTGCACACAGGCTGTATATCATAGACTGCACACAGGCTATATATCATATGCTGCACACAGGCTACATATATGCTGCACACAGGCTATATAACATACACTGCACACAGGCTATATATCATAGGTGGCACACAGGCTATATACCATACATTGCACACAGGCTATATATCATACACTGCACACAGGCTATATATCATAAACTGCACACAGGCTATATATCATACACTGCACACAGGCTATATCATACACTGCACACAGGCTATATGTCATATGCTGCACACAGGCTATATATATCATACACCGCGCTATATATATATATATATATATATATATAAATATGTATATATATATATATATATATATATATATACCCCTGCTCTGATATATGCCCCCATAGTATATGCCCCCTGCTCTGATCTATGCCCCTATAGTATATATCCCTGCTCTTATGTGCCAATACAAAACAAAAGCCTCATACTCACCTGATCTGGTCAGATGACAGGTCTTCTCTCCTCTGGCTCTTCTCTGTTACTTCAGCCTGAAAGCCACTGTGACAGATCCTCCAGCATGCTTCATGATGCCACATCCCTGCTGGAGAGATCAGGTTTCCTTGCTGAGGTGCCACACTGTCCTCTCCTCAGTGAGGGGGGAGGGGCAAGTAAGGACCTCGGCAGGAGACAGGTACCTGGAAGCTTGACAGGAAGAATCCATTCAAAGACCAACCAGGGGGGAGTCTGAGCCTGCCAGGAGGGAGATGCTTACACAGGATTAACCCTACACCTCCCTCCCTCCCTGGACACCATGCAGTGTGGCCAGTGCTGTGTCCAGGTAGGTTTTCCACATGCTTTTTGCGTGTGGGACTCACTCCCAGACACCACTTCCAGGTTTGGGCTGGTGGAGGCCCCTTAGTGGTGGAGGCCCCTGGGCACGTGCCCCTGGTGCCCTCCCTTTAATCCGGCCCTGACCACCACTCACCCCCACTCCTCTAGGTGCCTGACACCGTAGACTCCCTTTCTCCTGGCTCCACTTAACGGTGTGTGGGCGCTGTAGGGGCAGCACACAGAGAGGGAGAGTGGAGAAGGACCTGATCACATGACCCAAAGGTCCTCTGACTACTTAAGAAGGGGAGACTGAGGAACTGCTGTGTGTCAGTGAGTACAGTGCTCCCTCAACTTACAATGGACTCAAGATACAATATTTTCAACATACAATGTTACCTTTTGGACCATTGTAACTTGAGACCAGACTCAACATACAATGCTACAGACAGTCCAGATCTGCGGAACATGTAAAAAAACTAGCTGATCAATGAAAGTGGCCATTTTACTAGTATTAGTGAAGTGCGTACACTGGTTGGCTGTCTGGTATCTCCTCTCTATAGTACAGTGTGATACTACATGTCCTGTGCTGCTCTTTAAGTTGCAACTTTGGGCACCAGGTGAGGGCGGCTTCATTTTATATTTCTGGGACACTGTGTGACCTGTACAGGACCTGTAAACGCTTCAGTCCTCTACATAGAAAGAAATTTAGAGTCTCTTGTAGCTCTTTCTGACTGTTGAAAGAACTTGCTGTATCCATAATAGCTGCTTATTTTTCTTCTTTCCTTTTCCTTTCTCATTTTGGGACATTTAGAACCAATAACCAGTTTCCATAGAGTTTTGGTCTCAAAATACTATGGTTTCAACATACAATGGTCATCCTGGAACCAATTAATATTGTATGTTGACGGACCACTGTATATATGTATGGATCTGTGTGTAAGCCCCTGTTTCTGTAGAATGTGTCTCTGTGATCATCTGCCACATTGCCTCTGTAATGGAAGATGTCTTCCCTCTATCACGTCCCTTCTTGCTGTCCTTTTGCCACATAAAGTCCACTTCCAAAGATGTTCTGCAGCAGCTGCTGTTAATGCTAGGCTTTAATCATTATATAAATTGGTGTATTATATAGTATAGAATGTATATAAATTTAAGTCCCAAGTTTGTATATAATGACCAGTGCATTATGCAAACGATTTAGTTAGTGAAAAAATACACAGAAAGATGGATGGCCTCTCAGACAGTGACATGTACCAGTATGCCCTTGACCGCCTGCCTTTGTCAAGGGGTTGACAAAAGGCAAATGCTGAAAAGCACGTCAGGTTTGGGTTGTGTGGTGTTCCCTCTAATATTCTCAAGGCCCTATTCCATGGAATGATTATCGTCCGTATTCGGCTGTTACAGCCGATAATCGTCCCGTGGAATAGAAGACAACGATCAGCCGACATTGTTCATGTCGGCTGATCGTTGAAGTCATTTGTCTTTCAACATGTTGAAAGACAAATGACTTATATAGCAACCGCTATATCCTATGGGCTGCCAAGATGATCAGCGATCATCCCCCCACCGCCGCCTGCTGTTCCCCCCGGCCCTCGCCGGACTCACTTGCTCGCTGCTGCCGCGTGGAATAGCAGCGGCAGGGAGTGGGGAACGAGGAGCAAACGAGCGCTCACAGTGCTCGTTTGCTCCTCACTGTCGGCCCGTGTAATAGGGGCTTCACTGCTGAGACCCAATGTAATCCCAAGATACAACCAGGAGGAGTGCGCAGCAGCATGCGTCCTTTTCTGTCTCCTAATTAAATCCCACTTGTTCACTCCATTAGAGTCTGGAGAGTAATGGTGCGTTTACACAGGCAGATTTATCTGACAGATTTTTGAAGCCAAAGCCAGAAACAGACCCTAAACTGGGAACGAGTCATAAAGGAAAGACTGAGATTTCTTCTCTTTTCAAATCCATTCCTGGTTTTGGCTTCCAAAATCTGTCAGATAAATCTGCCTGTGTAAACGCACCATTAGGGTCCTATTACACAGAGCGATTTTTAACGATTAACGACTAACGATAAACGATCGCAAACGAGATTGTTTATCCTTAACCTGAAATCGTGCACCATATTGCACAGAACAATGCTCGTTAGATACGATTGTTATTGCGATCGTTACTATGATCGTTTATTCCTTCTGATCTCAGGAAAACAATAGGCAATGTGCCATTACACTGAACAACTAGTGAAAAAATGCGGAACTTGAGGGAACAAACGTAGAATTACAGCGAACGATTAACGATAATTTTAGGTCCAGATCTAAATCAACGATGATCGGCATACCAACAATTTTTCGATCGTTGCCTGCAATTACACTGAACGATTATTGTCCGCACAATAATCATCTCGTGTAATAGGGCCCTAAGAGTTGGACATTCAGCATGGACATTGGACATTTTGGCGGTTGGAGCACACTGCTGCATACTTCCTAGTCTTCTGGCTGTATCTCAGGATTGCAGCAGGTCTCGGCACCCGCTGTTATCAGTAACTTCTGACCTATCACAGATGCAGCATAAGTTACTCCAAATACAGTAACGCTTTCAATGTCTGCTGTGATAGTAACTACACTTGATGGCTGGGAGGGGGGAGTTGGGGGGTTGGGGCAGGCCCTTATTCAAAAGCTTTTCTAATTACGTCCCTGTTTGCGCTACTGTATTGACGCAGCCACACGTTAGTGTCAGTACAGTAGTGTAAGGTTTAAACCATTTCGGAGCTCTCAGTAGCATTATGAGTGATGATGTCAGGAGTTCAAAAGTCTGTTCCATAGCACATTGTCTATGCACGACATGTGTGAATGACCCCTAAACGTTTGTAAATCAGTGGGTGCTGGATTATGGTAATGTCACTGTGTTGCTATTTGTCCATGCCCTGTCATCCTCCCTGATGTTGTACAGTATGGCACAAAGCATAAGCAGCAGCATGATGCTAGTATGTGGTAAAAAAAAAAAAAGTTAAAGAACAACCGAATAAAGTAGTAGAGCTGTGACCGTGTGCAGCATTAGAAGGAATTTCATGCTGTTATTATTGGA
The DNA here is from genome assembly GCF_027789765.1 of Dendropsophus ebraccatus. Lineage (NCBI taxonomy): Eukaryota > Metazoa > Chordata > Amphibia > Anura > Hylidae > Dendropsophus > Dendropsophus ebraccatus. Next base: position 95,567,426 of record NC_091457.1, read on the forward strand.
TTATCTCTGTTTATAAGTGGGATTGCCTCCAATAATAACCCTGCAGGGACTGCATGTTTCTTCCTCCTCCCTACGGGCGTCAGTATGGCGGCTTGGTGTCTTTGAAGGGATCCCTCATTCACTCTGAGCCCTCATTTATATCTGTGTGTGAAATTCAGTCTGCAATACAAGACTGGGCTGTGTATTGTATTGTATTGCAAGCATCACAATATTCTATGGAGGCCGTGTTAAGATCTGTATCTGCATAAGAGATGGGACTTGCTACATATTTCCACATGTATGTCTTATGTGTGGAAACATGTATGCAAGATATCGCAGGTGTGATTCCCATGATAGTATAACTCTTCCAGTGTATAGATATAATCGGAAGCAGACATTTGTGGGAATTACATCTGATGTAACCTCACTCCTTAGCAATTTAGTCTGTGTAAGGATCGAGTGTGACACAAGGGTTAATCTCTGGGAGCTAGCCCCCTGCTCCCTGGCACCTCTACGCCATTTGCTTGGTTGCTGGAAGCCTGACCTGGTCTCCTGCCAAGTGACATCCAGTCTGTGCCGGGAGCGCTGCCAAAATTAAACAATACAGCTTTAACACTAGCACGGGTACAGCAGTTTCCCCATTGGCTGTTCAGCTCTTAGTTTCCTACATTACGTAAATAAATTATCCACCCCCCCTTCTATAGCCACAGCCCCCCTTCCTTGCCGGTAGATTATTTTTTTTTTTTTATATATACAGTTATTGCAAGCCATGAATCCTTGCAAAATGGTAAATAAGCGACTGCTGGCCGGGGATCATTCTCCAGGTCTCTTTCTGACCACACATGACATGTTAGGGTGGTGATTATTGCTTCTCCACAAAACCCCCCCTACATTGTTACTGTGTGTGGGTGAGAAAGATAAAGGTTAAATAATGATATCCCGTGACTGTACACCAAGATGGAAAGGATTGTTACAACATAAAGTCTTTGCAATCTCCCTCCTCCTCTCTATCCATGCAGGAGATAAAGTGACAGACAGAAACACACGTGTTTATACGCTTGGGACCCTTCCTTACAGCCCATTCTAATGCCCACCTCTCTATTAAAGCCTATTCACAGTAGCTGTGGGCTCTATCCTGGCAACAATGGCAAAGTCAGACGGTTTCTTAGCAGGCTGTGTTCACACATTGCTGCTGAGTGCAGTATTATTGTTTCTAGCTGCCTGGCATATTACACAGACTTGGAAATCGTGCTGACTTGTCAGTGATTCAGTCCAAGCAGAATGTCAGACCTCCCTTAAAGGGGACCCCCACACCCACTATATAGGATCCTGTGTTCCATAGATTATTTCCGCCCTTGACATGAACTTTTAAAAGACCCATAAACGCTCCTGTGTACAGTGACTTGGATAATGTCAGGAACGAGGATAATGGCAGCATTATCTGGATAATCATAGATTAGCCCAGGGGATCAGCGGGCCAGTGCTGGGGGAACAGTGCTTGGGAGGTGACAAGCAGAGGCTTAAAGACATGCCTCTTACCCATTAAAAATGATAGAAATATACTATTAAAATCTATTTCTAATTTGTATTATTTTTTTAGAAAGTTTGGTGATAAAGAATATGTAAGCCATTACAGCTCTTACATGGGTTGTCTAGCTTCCTTAGGAATAATAATGTATCTTTAATATTACTAATAAACCAGGGGGCTATACTATGTGTGTATAAAATAATAGGTTCAGCGAATCCTGCAAATATTGCTGGAAGAACACATGCTGGTGGTGGCATTGTGGTGGTGGTTTGGTGTGGGGAATGTTTTGTGGCACTCTCGGGGTCCACCCTTCAGTGTGGTAGGCAATCAACAGATTTGGGTATGACTCCATCCTTGCAGATCCCATCTTCTCTGGGGTGGATGGGATCTTCCAGTAGGACAGCGCGACCTATGGCTAGAAATGTCTGGCACAGGTTTTAAGAGCATGACCAAGACTTCCAAGCAGTGGGCTGTCCTGGCCCTCTAATTACTGAGACTTGAATCCTCTGAGCGTATGTGGGACCACCTCCATTGTCATGTTTGCTCTATGGATCCTCCTCTGTGCACCGTCCAGCAGCTTTGGGATGTACTGCCATCAGTATAGCTCCATATACCTGTGACAACCTACCAGAACCTTATGGAGTCTCTCCCAGCCTGTCTAGCTGATGTCTGTGCTGTACCTCGTACAGCTGAGAGTTTATTACAGATGTATCCAGTGTAGACGGTTCTTTGTTATCTGAACAACTTTAGCTGCACATCAAAACATTTCCTCTCCACTGATACATTGTAACATTGGTCAGGAGAGAGATTTGTCATTGCTGTCACTGTTTCATTGATTGCCCCTCCCTCGGGCTATATACTGCTTATTGCTGCTATAAGGATGGTGCCTGGTTCTCCCTTTTAGCATTACATGGTGCATTGCTCTTATCGCTGCCCACTCCACAGAAGTATAAGATTTTTTTTTTTCTGTTTCCCTGGTGACTGTCTTCCCTGTAAATAGTCCGACATGGCACCAAGATAACAATTTGATACAATTTGCTACAGCTCTTAACGATGAACCTACTTATTGTGACCCTGTGACCTTGACGGCTCTTCGGAGGTGGCTGCAAGCGGCGTCTTTAGTCTTAATTTGAAGAGCCCATGGGCGTTGGGTAACGAGTTAATGCCACAATCATTCATCCCGGCTCTAATTTGTTGTGATTCTTCCAGGACGTGTTCTGGGCACGAAACGTCCCTTCCACGGGGGCAGAGAGATGCGCTCTTATCGAGAGGGACAGATCCTTCTTAATTGAGCTGATTCTCTCTGTATATAAACAGATGGCTTCTTTAAATCAATTATTCCTCATTTGTGTAAGTGGGAATGATTTCCTGACATACAGTACCACGGGAGAAGGGGGAGGGGCAGACGAAGGGGTGAGGGTATATTCAATGCTGGTTCAGGGATAACTGGCACCTACACGTGCTGAAGCTCCACAGGCCAAGTCACTGTTGTCTGGGGATTATGGGGTTAACTGGTATAGAATTGGTCAAGTATTATTTTTTTCTTCAGTGAATTTATGTAATGGTGCGTTTACACAGAGAGATTTATCTGACAGATTTTGGAAGCCAAAGCCAGGAATGGATTTGAAAAGGGGATAAATCGTAGTCCTTCCTTTATGACCTGTTCCCTGTTTATAGTCTGTTCCTGACTTTAGCTTTAAAGATCTGTCAGATAAATCTGTCTGTGTAAACGCACCATAACTGAGGTTTATTCAGTGATATACACATGCCGGACAAGAGAATAGGACGTGTAGATGCAACTCTGAAGCATAAAACCAATCAGAAAAATATTAATTATCTATGCCTGTTTAGTCTAGAGCAAAAAAAAGGAAAGGGGGGAACATGATTGAAACCTTTAAATAGTTAAAAGGATAAATAAGGTTCAGGATGGAAGTGTTTTATTAAGGGTGCCTTTACACAGAGAGATTTGTGAAGCCAAAACCAGGAACAGACTAGAAACTGGGAACAGGTCTTAAAGGAAAGACTGAGATTTCTCCTGTTTTCAAATCTATTCCTGGCTTTGGCTTAAAGTGTCACTGTCGTGATTTTTTTTTTTGCAGAAATCAATAGTCCAGGCGATTTTAAGAAACTTTGTAATTGGGTTTATTAGCCGAAAAATGCATCTTTATCATGAAAAAGCAGTTTGAAGCTCTCCCCCCTGTCTTCATTGTTCTCCTATGGAGAGAGCTAAAGAAAAGACCAAAACAGGACAACAAAGAGTTAATCTACAAATCCCTCACGGGATATCTCTACTGACCATCACCAGTGACCTGTCTGAGCTCGGATTACAGCTGTCACCCAGCTCCGTGCCTGTAATCCTCTGTTATCTGCTTTCTGCTGCCGGCTAACTCCCTCCTTCCTCCTCCCCCCTCCCCTCTCCCTAAAACAGACAGGGGACGTCTCCTGCAACAAGTCACAATTTTCAGATTTTTCAGAGTGGATGAAAAAGAGGAAGGAGGGGGGGACCTGGGAAAAGGCTTTTTACATGCAGATAATGGCAGATTTGGCTAATAAACCCAATTACAAAGTTTCTTAAAATCGCCTGGACTATTGATTTCTGCAAAAAAAAAAATACGACAGTGACTCTTTAAAAAAATGTCAGATAAATCTCTCTTTGTAAACAAGAAAGTCAACACAAAAACAAGGGACCATAATCCCTTATTAGATGGGGGAAAGATCAGAAGTGTATATGAGAAAATAATACTTTACTCAAATTGTAGTAGATGCTTGCCACAAACTTCCAGCAGATGTGGTAAGTAAATCTACAATAACTGAATGTAAACGTGGTTAGGATAAAAATGTGTCTATCCTAAGATAATAAGAACGGAAATAATAGATGGACCAGGTGGTCTTTTTATGTGACAGTCCTCTATGTTACTATCGGCACAGGAGAAGAGATTTGTGCTGCTTATGTGTTAAACTCTCTCTAGATACAATAGTAAGAAACCCATTATTGTGAGGTTAGGTTTCAGCTGGGTGTAAACAAGAATGTTTACCTTCAGTAACAGAAATACCAATATCTTGTATATAGTACCTGTCCTCAAAAAAACATTTGACATGTTACTTGTTAAAAGTTTTGATCTCACTGCTGAGACCCCCAACGATCAGGAAGAAAGCCAGAAGAAGTGCATGGCAGCACATCTCGATCCCTGTCTTTCAGCAATGGGGCTGCCTGGACGGAGGTCATTGCCAGCAGAGAAGTGTAGCATGCTGCTTCTTTCTTGTTCTGATCGGTGGGGGTCTAAGGAGTGAGACTCCAACTCCATCAAAACTTTTGACATGTCCCTGAGACATGTTATTTTATTATTTTTTTTCTAACACTACGTACTCTTTGAAAATAGTGAGGAAACAAAAGATCTATTGGAAAGCCACAGAGCATTTATTTGTTCCATAATTTCATGGTGCTTCTAATAAACCATCCATCTGTAGGGTTGGGACATTGGATTGTGAGGCTGAAGTCTATGGCCAGATTTAAAGGGCTATTCCAATCTGTTGAAATTATCTCCTATCCACAGGCTGTTAGATTAGGGTCTGACTGCTGGGGCCGCCATCAATCCCGAGAACAGGGACATAATTGTCCCTGGAGAGAATGGAGTGCATCCCACACTCCAAGCTCATGAGAAAATGGGAGTGATCATTGAATGATAAGAGACGGATTCTCACTGGCTATGTTCACACAAGGTATATTTTCCTAAAAGTACGGCCGTTGTCGCAATCGCCAACAACGGTCGTACTTTTTATGAAAATATACGTTGCCTTGTCTTCTATGGAATCCCGGCCGGAGCACATACACATAGTATACGCTCCGGCCGGGATCTCTCGCGGCGCCGTAGAAAACTGACATGTCAGTTTTTTGCGGCCGCAGAAAAACCTGTCGGTGCACACTGTGGAGCGAGCGGCTCCAGCCACTCGTCTATAGAGTGCAGTGGGGAGTTCTGATGCGGGTGTCCACGGATGCCCCTGCATCAGAACTCTGCGGTCCTAAAGATCATCCGACCGATACTGCAGTACCGGCCAAGATGATCTTTTCTAAGACCATCCGGTCTCTTACATAGTGTGCACATATCCTAAGGCCGTTTACAGTGTGTAACTCTGTATATTCCTATCAAGCACGTATGTTTTTTCTCTTGAGATCCAGTAGTCAGTTTGGAGGTTTGACCAGATTTAGTGGTATATTTTTAAACTATGTGTTATATTTTAGAGACCTAGACTATGCTGGGTCATATCAGGCTGGATATTGTAGTGAGGAAGATATGCACACAATTATGCACCTTCTTTTTTTCACATTTCGTTCTTTTAGCCATTTGGTAAGGTTTATTGTAGTTAATGCCAAGGAGTTGGGTTATAGTTATAAAGAGGACATCATACACAGTAACATCAATAATGGCTGCAGCATTATGGAAGGGTTTTCTGGCACATGACACAAAAATTAAGCTGGCCTGACACTGTCGACAGCAGTATAAGGTGGGTAACGTCTTATATTATAGGAAGCTGAGCCCCTGTACACAGTGAGCAAATCTCCAAGGTACAAAGGTCATCAGCTGCTCGCTCCCCTCCGAATATTAACTCAGCTCAGTCACAGGGACATCATTAAACCCCCATCATCTGGCCCAGCGCTTCCACAAGTGATTCTGCCAGCAGCTCCCTGTAATGTGTCACAGGAACATGCACAGAGAGCAGCTGCCAGTGCAGTGAGGATGAGGAGGGATGTTACCGGAGTGCACCTCTGGGGGCAGCACAAGCCTATTCCTGCACACTGCAGGGGGAAGCCCAGAGACCACACAAGGGGAAATGAAACAGAAAGGCTGATCAAAGTATTCTTCACCTGCTAAAATCCAGAGTTTTCTAATGGGGACAGAACTATAGTAGCTATAATATGGAGAAGTATTATAGAGGCAGTATTATATTAGTTATAAACTTGTACATGGTGAGCAGTATTATAGTAGTTATATTCTTGTACATAGGAGCAGTATTATAGTAGTTATATTCTTGTACATGGTGAGCAGTATTGTAGTAATTCTATTCTTGTACATAGAGGGATTATTATAACAGTTATATTCTTGAACATAGAGGCAGTATTATAGTACAGTATTTTCCTGTGTATAAGACTACTTTTTAACCCAGGGAAATCTTAAAAGTCAGGGGTCGTCTTATACGCCGGGTGTCGTCTTATAGGGCAGGTGCTGAAAAACTTTGGAACTGGTCTGGAGAATCTGCGGTCGCTGCACACGGTGGGGCTAGCTCAAAACAGCCACATCACTGCCGTATGTATGAAGGGCAGAGCAAGCTGCAGGTGTCCAGGAAAAGCACACCTCTTTCACTCATTTGGCCCGCCCTTGTATCCTATAGTATTACTGTACCTCCTTCTCTGCCTCTCAGATCTGTCTGATGTTTTTTTTTTACTAAATTTGGTGTGTGTTGGGAGAGGGGTAGTCTTATACGGCGATTATATCCCAAACTCTATATTTTAACTGGAAAAGTTGGGGGTCGTCTTATATACCCAAACGTCTTATACGCTGGAATATACGGTACCGATATTCTTAGGTTGTTACTGTGTATACTTTGTGACCTTTGAAGAGGGCATGTCATAGGGAGGAGGAAGGGGGAACTTCATCTGTCGTCCTCTCTATCTACTGATTGTACCTTTTTACAGTAATGCTGTACAGATCACTTTCTAGCTGTCTCCTTATTACAAACATAACAGGAAGTCCCAGCTTAGTTTTAGGCTTAGTGGTGAGAATGGATACTGCAGAATTCTGGATTATTTTAAAATATAGATGGCAAAATGGACAATTAGGAAAACATCAGAAATTCTTAAAAAATGAAACAGTACAAACTTAATTTAAATAGAATCTGTTATTGTTAAGTCATACCAACCTATGGTGTAATAGCCCGCCTGATGCCGAGTCCATTTGTCCTTGTCATTTGTCTTTGATCTGTTGTACTATTTAGAAGTTATAGGCGAAAATCCACCAGGTATTTTGCTATTAATTAGGGGGCAGTCTTGTACATAGGGGGCAGTATTAAAGTTGTTACATTCTTGTACATAGGAGGCAGTATTATAGTAGTTACATTTTTGTACATAGGGGGCAGTATTATAGTAGTTACATTTCTTGTACATAGAGGCCAGTATTATAGTAGTTACATTTCTTGTACATAGAGGGCAGTATTATACATTCTTTTACATTTTTGTTACATTCTTGTTGAGGGCAGTATTATAGTAGCTATGTTTTTTACATGGGGACAGCACTATAGCAGTTTTGAGTCTTGTCCATATGGATAGTTTTATTATATTATGATATTATACTTAGAGTATTACAGTAGTTATACTCTTCTACATGCGATTAGTAATATGGTGATCATAATATTGCATAGAGAGGACAGTATTATATTAGTTATATTCATGTGCATTGAGAGGAGTATTATAGTAGGTATTTAGTAGGCATGGCCATTAAGCCCTCAAGCTACATCCTTGTTGTTGTACGTAAGGACAGTTTACATTCTACATATCTTTGATATCCACTATTAACATAAAAAGAATCTATTACTACTGTCAAGCACTCTCTACTATAAAGCGATTACAATAAGGAGCCCTCCCCTTTAAGAGCAGTCACACTATGGACCGCTCCATTGTAAGAGTATGTTCAAACTGAGTAAAATTGGCGGATATTGTCAATTCCTTACGCGGAGAGTGGCAGGAGCGGAGCAGTAAAAGCAGTAGCACACTGGATCCCCCTATTGTAAGAGCAGTCACACTATGGGCTCATCTACTGTAAGAGCAGTCACACCATGGGGCCATCTACTGTAAAAGCAGTCACACTATGGAGCTCTCTACTGTAAGAGCAGTAACACTATGGATCCCTCTACTGTAAGAGCAGTAAAAGCAGTAGCACACTGGATCCCCCTACTGTAAGAGCAGTCACACTATGGGCTCATCTACTGTAAGAGCAGTCACACCATGGGGCCATCTACTGTAAAAGCAGTCACACTATGGAGCTCTCTACTGTAAAAGCAGTAAAAGCAGTAGCACACTGGATCCCCCTATTGTAAGAGCAGTCAAAAATGAAATACAAAACATAATGCAAAAATAAAAAAGGATCAAGGTGCTGTGGTGGTCCAGTCAGTTTCCCAACCTCAACACAATTGAAATGCTGTAGCTGGACCTGGGATCTGTGCATAAGGAATGCTTATAAACCTCAATGAACAAAAGCAATATTGTAAGGAAAAGTGGGTAAAAATTTCTCCAGAACAATAGGAGAGACTGATTTGATCAATTGTTTTTAAGACATATAGAGTAGATGGTCCTAAAATAATAGATATAGATATATACATGAAACATAATATAGCTTGTATTTACCCCATGCTTTATTCACTCTCATTTTGATACTATGTCTGTTTTGTTTCCTTAGAACAGCACAGCCACCCGCGTTCCAGGACCCAGCAGCACAGCTTCCAAGGTAATCGAGTTTGAACACAACCCCAAAACAGGAAAAGACTCCCCAACCCAGCCACCCAGCCAGGAGTCTTGCGTCGATGTGGAGCTTGCAGAACCAGGCACTACAAGTAGGTGGCGCTGTTTGCATGATCATTTATAGCCAGATGCATGAACAACTGTAATGTGATAAGTTGTGATATATCATGTAAGACACTGTACCCTGTGGGGGATTCCTAAATTTCCTTGACGTGTCACAGTAGGATGCTGTTATGCTGCACTGGTTCGATATCTATGCCGTGCTCAGCAGATCAGATCACCGTACAATTTCTTTCCCACCACAGGATAACGCTGGGGCAGGTTAACCCTTTCAGCATAATACCCTATCTATGATGCATTTACAGCCAGGAACAATACTGCCTGTAGTAGGAAGGTGTTAGCGGAGGAGTATGAACTGTTTATTATTAAAGTATTAGCAGTAGGGTATGAATATTTCTGTGTAGAATACATCTGTGTATTCTACGTTTCTTCTTCCCTAAATTCCCGTCTGTATATTGCTAGGTTGTGCAATTCTAATAATAAAATGCCTGTGTTTGTAGTTCATTATGTTGTTTGGAATCAGCAATGTCTCTTGCCTGGTTGGAAATATTTACTGTCCATAAACTGATGGTGAAGGAGGAGCACCCTGGATTCAGGGAACTTACTGGGGGTTTCATTACGGAAATGTGCAGATAAATAGTAGAAGTGTTTTGCCACGTACAGACGTTGCTATTCCGGATACATAACACTTTAATGGTGACCTGCAAGTACCCTGGACAGCGCCTGCCGTCAGTGAGAACCTGCATGTGATTGATGGGAGCACTGATGATTGATTCCTGTATTTTCTCATCTTCTGTTGTGGGGGCGCAGTGTTCATCATTCCCCTATAATGGCTCATTGTCCCTGTCTCCTTTTTGTATGTAAGGAATATGCAGTGATATACTTAACAACCATCTGCTATTACAGATGAGAATATTTCTTTAATTCAGACTGAGAGCGGTCGCACTATAGAGCTCTCTATTGTTAACAGTTAACAGTCACAATCTGTAGCTCTCTACTTTAAGAGCAGTCACATGCATATCTCTATTGTATAATGTAGTATGTAAGTCATATTATTGGGGCCCTTTACTGTAAGAACAGTCATACTATGGAGATCTCTACTGTAAGAGCAGTCATACTATGGAACCCTCTACAGTTAGAGTGGTCGCACTATGGATCCCCCCACTGTAAGAGCAGTCACACTATGGAGGTCTCTACTGTAAGAGCAGTCACACTATGGATCCCTCTACTGTAAGAGCAGTCACACTATGGAGCTCTCTACTGTAAGGGCAGTCACACTATGGAGCTCTCTACTGTAAGAGCAGTCATACTATGGAACCCTCTACAGTTAGAGTGGTCGCACTATGGATCCCTCTACTGTAAGAGCAGTCACACTATGGAGCTCTCTACTGTAAGAGCAGTCAGACTATGGATCCCTCCACTGTAAGAGCAGTCACACTATGGAGCTCTCTACTGTAAGAGCAGTCACACTATGGATCCCCCCACTGTAAGAGCAGTCACACTATGGAGGTCTCTACTGTAAGAGCAGTCACACTATGGATCCCTCTACTGTAAGAGCAGTCACAATATGGAGCTCTCTACTGTAAGGGCAGTCACACTATGGAGCTCTCTACTGTAAGGGCAGTCACACTATGGAGCTCTCTACTGTAAGGGCAGTCACACTATGGATCCCTCTACTGTAAGAGCAGTCACACTATGGAGCTCTCTACTGTAAGAGCAGTCGCACTATGGATCCCCCCACTGTAAGAGCAGTCACACTATGGATCCCTCTACTGTAAGAGCAGTCACACTATGGAGCTCTCTACTGTAAGGGCAGTCACACTATGGAGCTCTCTACTGTAAGAGCAGTCGCACTATGGATCCCCCCACTGTAAGAGCAGTCACACTATGGAGGTCTCTACTGTAAGAGCAGTCACACTATGGATCCCTCTACTGTAAGAGCAGTCACACTATGGAGCTCTCTACTGTAAGGGCAGTCACACTATGGAGCTCTCTAATGTAAGGGCAGTCACACTATGGATCCCTCTACTGTAAGAGCAGTCACACTATGGAGCTCTCTACTGTAAGAGCAGTCACACTATGGATCCCTCCTCTGTAAGAGCAGGCCACACTATGGAGCTCTCTACTGTAAGAGCAGTCACACTATGGAGCTCTCTACTGTAAGAGCAGTCACACTATGGATCCCTCTACTGTAAGAGCAGTCACACTATGGAGCTCTCTACTGTAAGGGCAGTCACACTATGGAGCTCTCTATTGTAAGAGCAGGCCACACTATGGAGCTCTCTACTGTAAGGGCAGTCACACTATGGAGCTCTCTATTGTAAGAGCAGTCACACTATGGAGCTCTCTACTGTAAGAGCAGTCACACTATGGAGCTCTCTACTGTAAGAGCAGTCACACTATGGATCCCTCCTCTGTAAGAGCAGGCCACACTATGGAGCTCTCTACTGTAAGAGCAGTCACACTATGGAGCTCTCTACTGTAAGAGCAGTCACACTATGGATCCCTCTACTGTAAGAGCAGTCACACTATGGATCCCTCTACTGTAAGAGCAGTCACACTATGGAGCTCTCTACTGTAAGGGCAGTCACACTATGGAGCTCTCTATTGTAAGAGCAGGCCACACTATGGAGCTCTCTACTGTAAGAGCAGTCACACTATGGAGCTCTCTACTGTAAGAGCAGTCACACTATGGATCCCTCTACTGTAAGAGCAGTCACACTATGGAGCTCTCTACTGTAAGAGCAGTCATACTATGGATCCGTCTACTGTAAGGGCAGTCACACTATGGAGCCCTCTACTGTAAGAGCAGTCACACTATGGAGCTCTCTACTGTAAGAGCAGTCACACTATGGAGCTCTCTACTGTAAGAGCAGTCACACTATGGATCCCTCTACTGTAAGAGCAGTCACACTATGGAGCTCTCTACTGTAAGGGCAGTCACACTATGGAGCTCTCTACTGTAAGGGCAGTCACACTATGGAGCTCTCTACTGTAAGAGCAGTCACACTATGGATCCCTCCTCTGTAAGAGCAGGCCACACTATGGAGCTCTTTACTGTAAGAGCAGTCACACTATGGAGCCCTCTACTGTAAGATCAGTCACACTATGGAGCTCTCTACTGTAAGGGCAGTCACACTATGGAGCTCTCTACTGTAAGAGCAGTCACACTATTGAGCTCTCTACTGTAAGAGCAGTCACACTATGGAGCTCTCTACTGTAAGAGCAGTCACACTATGGAGCCCTCTACTGTAAGAGCAGTCACACTATGGAGCTCTCTACTGTTAGAGCAGTCACACTATGGATCCCTCTACTGTAAGAGCAGTCACACTATGGAGCTCTCTACTGTAAGAGCAGTCCCACTATGAAGCTCTCTACTGTAAGAGCAGTCCCACTATGGAGCTCTCTACTGTAAGAGCAGTCCCACTATGGAGCTCTCTACTGTAAGAGCAGTCACACTATGGAGCTCTCTACTGTAAGAGCAGTCACACTATGGATCCCTCTACTGTAAGAGCAGTCACACTATGGAGCTCTCTACTGTAAGGGCAGTCACACTATGGAGCCCTCTACTGTAAGAGCAGTCACACTATGGAGCCCTCTACTGTAAGAGCAGTCACACTATGGATCCCTCTACTGTATGAGCAGTCACACTATGGATCCCTCCTCTGTAAGAGCAGGCCACACTATGGAGCTCTCTACTGTAAGAGCAGTCGCACTATGGAGCCCTCTACTGTAAGATCAGTCACACTATGGAGCTCTCTACTGTAAGGGCAGTCACACTATGGAGCTCTCTACTGTAAGAGCAGTCACACTATGGAGCTCTCTACTGTAAGAGCAGTCACACTATGGAGCTCTCTACTGTAAGAGCAGTCACACTATGGATCCCTCTACTGTAAGAGCAGTCACACTATGGAGCTCTCTACTGTAAGAGCAGTCACACTATGGAGCTCTCTACTGTAAGATCAGTCACACTATGGAGCTCTCTACTGTAAGGGCAGTCACACTATGGAGCTCTCTACTGTAAGAGCAGTCACACTATGGATCCCTCTACTGTAAGAGCAGTCACACTATGGAGCTCTCTACTGTTAGAGCAGTCACACTATGGAGCTCTCTACTGTTAGAGCAGTCACACTATGGAGCTCTCTACTGTAAGAGCAGTCACACTATGGAGCTCTCTACTGTAAGAGCAGTCACACTATGAAGCTCTCTACTGTAAGAGCAGTCCCACTATGGAGCTCTCTACTGTAAGAGCAGTCCCACTATGGAGCTCTCTACTGTAAGAGCAGTCCCACTATGGAGCTCTCTACTGTAAGAGCAGTCACACTATGGAGCTCTCTACTGTAAGAGCAGTCACACTATGGAGCCCTCTGCTGTAAGAGCAGTCACACTATGGATCCCTCTACTGTAAGAGCAGTCACACTATGGAGCGCTTTAAATTTCAGAGGGTGAATACATATTCTATATATAATTCAGAATAATTTAATCGTCTGTCCTGGGAAACAGTGCATCAGCATAAATACATCTTTATCTCCAATGAGTGTTAATGATGGCTAATAACCTTTTAAATACAAAACCACACCCCGGTAAGTGCTGAAAATGTATTAACACATGTCACACATGCTAATCGATGCCGCCCCCTATGTAGAAGCTAAGTACAGCCTAATTAATGATGTCCCCATGTTGTTTGATTGGGCTCCATGTGTGACTAAATACATCACAAAATAAAATATTACCATGTGGAGCATGTGATCCAAGGTACAAGTAAGCAAACAAAAAGTATTACAATTCATAATACCACAAATACATGTGAACACAAAATGAAAGATACTGACACACTATTACTATTATACAGGCTTTTTAGGCTTTTCATGCAGTAAAGGCAATAAAAATCCAATTGCAGTGCTGCATTGTTTCGTTGCAATACTGCATCACTTTATTTCAGTAATAACATAATGACACTGCTGCCCTTCACTGCGTTAACGCAATGAAACTCTGTGTGTGAACATACCCTTAACACAGGCCAAATATCGTTACTGAGCATTCCCAGGAACGCCCATTTACCTGATAATTGGCTCATATAAAAGCTGAAATCATGCTTTCATCTTGTTATCAGCCGCACAGCTATCTCAATCTTTCCTCTATGACATGTTCTCTGTCAGATATCTGTGTGTGTAAAAGGACCCTTAAGTCCTATTACACGGAACGATTATTGGCCGATATCAGCCGTTACAGCTGATAATCGTCCTGTGTAATAAAAGGCAACGATCAGCCGACATGAACGATGCAGTTGTTTGTCTTTCAACATGTTGAAAGACAAACGACTCATATAGCAACGATTTGCTGCCGTCGCTCTGTGAAACAGGAGTGGCAGCAGCAGACCGCTTCTATATGCTATGGGCTGCCCGAATGATCTAGCAATCAGCCGGGCAGCCCCCCCGCAACTCCCTGCGCCCCCCCAACCCCGGACTCACCAGCTTGCTGTCGCCATGTTTGTGGGGAACGAAGAGCAAATGAGCACTGACAGCACTTGTTTGCTCCTCCAGTCGCCCAATGGAATACAGCCTAAGGGCCCTATTACATGGAACGATAATCGGCCGAATCAGCCCTATCCAGACGATTATCGATACATGTAATAAAGACAACGATCAGCCGACGACAAAGATAATCGGCTTATCGTTGATTTAGGTTTGGACCTATAATCATCGGGCAGCGCCCAGCCGGCAGATGACGATTTGCAAAGTGTATACAAGACCTATCCACGCTCCTGGGCTGCTCTTGCGGTCTGTTTCTTCCCAGGTCCGGCGTGCTGCAGCTTCAGAGCGGCCTGTCTGAGCTGACAGGTCGCTCAGTCAATCAGTGGCCGGGACTGCAACGGCCAGTGATTGGCTGAGCGGTGTGTCAGCTGAGACAGGCCACTCTGAAGCTCCAGTGCACGGGACCCGGGGGGACCGCAAGAGGAGCCCTAGAGCAAGGATAGGTAATGTATACAGTTTAAGCAAGGGCTGCAAGGACATCGGTAACAATGGCCATGCAGCCCTTGTTAAACGATTATCGGGCCATGTAAGAGGCCCAGTAAACGAGCGCTGATCTAGCAGATCGGCGCTCGTTTACAGTTATGATCGGATAATAGGACCAGTGTAATAGGACCGTAAGGAATTCCGCCACTTTTGCTCCGTGTACACGGAGCCTTCACATCGGAGTGTTTGGATCCACCTGATATTTATAAGACACCAATTTCCTTATGCTCACTTCACTTATAATGCAGAACCTGGTGTGAATAGCTTTGTTGTAGCATCCAGCATGTAAGCTGTCACCCTCAAGTGTGTATAGTATGGGTGTTTTCACTGGTGTAGGTTGAGGCAGGCTTCACCTGTCGTAGCATAGCCCCCGGGGCAGGACAGGTGTTCATCTCCCTTTATCAGGTCAGGTGAGCCCGTTTTCATCCTGCCTGTGGCTGACTGCCAGGTGTTGCTCCTGTGCTCGATGCTCGCCTAATGTGAGGCCTAGAGCTGGGAAGATAAATTTATGTCACTGCCATCACCTGTACGGTAGGGTCAGACCCTCACTCTGCAGCGAGGCATCTCTAATAGCCTTCTGTGGAGAACTTGCCACACCAGAGGCTGAGACTCCAATGTTGTTTTGGTTGTATCCAGTCTCACATCATTACAATAAAAATCTCTGTCCAGATAGTTAAACATCAAGGCTGATATACAGAGGATTATCTTTAATAGATACAATTGTAGCAAACCCTCAGCTGTGTGAGTAGAGCTGTAGAGATTTCCTGATTTAATGAACTGCAAACAAGTATTTTAAATAATTTTAAAAATCCTGTGCCCACCAGAGCGCCTCTGTTTGCACTCATTGAAACCTACATCAGCTCAGAGCTAGTGTCCGGTTGTACCACATGTAGTGCCCCCTCCTTGCCTCTCTGGCACAAGTGCCGCAGAGGAGCCCTATGCAAATAAAATATTCACAGAATAAGTGTGCATTGGGCTCATCTGCACCACAAAATGGTATCTACCCAGATAATAAATGTCCCCCATAATGTATATCAAGTGTATAAGTTAAAAAAAAAACTGATGCATTGATGGCTGGTAGAAACGTATGCTGCTGTATATCTTACTGCAGAATCTGTTGCCCATTGATTTATACTATTAAAAAAAAGGTTGAAACCAATTTACACAAAAATGTGGTTGATCAAGTTTTTAAAGCTAAACGTACCGAAATCATGAAACTAAAACGCAGTGTGAACCTAGCCTAAGGGAATTCTTTTTCGATAACTACATGTGTTCTTTGAGATCCCCATTAGGGTGGAATATGAATATAGGCTTGGTATTTTGACAGTTCTTTGTCATGCTCGGTTTTACGCTGGTAAGGACACAATACATAAATGTTTCCTTTTTTACTATGAGATGTTGGACTGAGTACAGAGCTGGAGAGGTTAAGTAGGGCTGAGGCTCTGGCTGGCATGGTGAGATGAGCTTCCATTTCCTCCCCTCCTCTCTTGGCTCTGAGAGGGAAAATGGTCCTAATTTGCAGTCAATAAATTAGTCGTTGCTGTGAGTCAGGAGCTGCGCCAGACAGACAGGCGGTCAGGAAGTGGCTCAGAGACGGAATCCGGTCTTAGAAGAAGGGGGGAGACCCAGGAGCAAGATGCTTCATGTGTTTGTGTGGGTGCAGCAGGAGTGAGGGATGAGGAGCTGAACTTTGTAAGTTTTGCCTGCCGTCATCTGCACCCTAGTAATACCTTCGCTATTCCATGGAGGGCTACAGCAGAGCATGGGTGACGCACCGTGTGGGTGAGTCGTAAAAAGGGGAAGGGTTTTCAGATGATAATAGAGCAGGGGAGGGACTGTGGGGGGGAGGGGATGCTAAGGAGGGGGAAACGTTTGAATGGAGTCATCCCTCCCCCTTTTACCACAAGAGATTACAAGGAAATATAATACAGATGCTGAATAATGGGGTCAATACCTCAGCCCTCTCAAGGCTGCTGCATAATTCTAGCACCTTATAGTGCACCCCCAGACTGGACATCAACGTCTTAAGTTCTGTCATCTTTTTCTTTCCTTTACTCCTGATATTGTTGTGCTGCTTTATTCCACCCTCCCCTATTGTGTTACCCCTCTCCTTGTCTCAGCATAGGCCCATATTAGTGATGTCTCCATGTGTGGTTCCCGGTCATTGCGCCCTGGCTACTCCTGTCGTCTGCCTCGTCTGTGCCTCGCTCCCTCTCTCTCATCTCTCTGCTTTGTATAATTAGCTCCTTGTCACCTCTGCATCTGCTCAGTCTCCAGCTCCCTTCACACTTCTGTCACCGGCTCCTTCCATCTTATTAATGTGCCATTTAATGTCTTACTCTGTCTCACTGCTCCATTAAGTTCTCCATTCATCTCAGTCTGTGTGTGTTGCACAACACTCCTCAGGCTGCCCCCTCCTCGATCTCCCTGTGGAGGGGAATGTAGTGCAGAACACGCCTGTATTATCACTTCTGTGTCTTAGATCTTGCTCTTTGCTCCGTGTGTCTGTCTATCCCTCCATTCATATCCTCCTATTTACCCTACCCTCTCTATATATCTTTCTCAATCTGTATCCATCCTCCCTCCAACCTATCCATACCCACATCCTGCCTCCATCTGCCCCGTAATTTCATCCACTTCAACATTAGTACATGATGGGAGTAGTTGCTCAGATCCGAGTCCTTCTACACACACAATTCTCACAAGCTCTGTATAGAGCTATTATTTGTATAGTGGCATATGTTGTTATAACAAAAGCCATTGTACTCTCTTGTTTCCCCCATTGTAGGAGCTTCCCTAAGTTGTTTATATGGCCTTACACCTTTAATAACTGACGGTTAAAATATCGTTCAGCTATTAGTTATCTCTCCTGCCCAGTGCCCGTCCTCCCCATACACAGGAACATTCTGCATGCCCGAGCGCTCCTGTGTTTCCTATGAGGAGGGGAGGGGTAAGATGCAGCCTGAGAGCTCAGACTGCGGCTTATCTCTCCTTGAACAACAGATGATGTCTGTTGTGATAGGGTTGGGCGTGATGGAAATCACTAAGGGTAGCTTCACCCGTACCGTATCGCTGCGTTTTTAACGGTGCCTCTTTAACGCTGTGTTTTTGCTGCATTTTTTATATGCGCGTTTTGATTTTCACATGATTTTTATGTGAAAATCAAAACTCGCATGTAAAAATCGCACCAAAAACGCAGCGTTAAAAACGCACCGTTAAAAACGCAGCGATACGGTACGTGTGAAGCTACCCTCATGCTGCGTTTACACGGAACGATTATTGTGCGAATTTGCACGATAACGATCGAATTCGAACGATAATTGTACGTGTAAATCGTTCATTTTGATCCTTTAACATGTTCTTAAATCGTCGGTGGTTTGCAAAAAATTCGCAGATCGTTCCGTGTACAGTTGTTCACCGATTTAACCTATGTGCGAGATAGGCTTAAGCAATCGCAAAATGATCGCAAAACGATTTTTCTGCACAATATATCGTTCCGTCTAAACGCTGATCATTATAAAAAAAAATTTGTTACTTCAAAATCGTTAATTGTACGATCGGACGAATTATCGCTCCGTGTAAACGCAGCATAACAATACCTGATGGTGGTTGTTCAGGAGGTCCACATACACCTTATGGCCCTATTCCACGGAATGATTATTGTTCATAAACTCGCTCCAACGACCGCTCGTTAACAATCACTAAACAATTTTTTAGCGAACGATTACACACGTGGGAACGTGAACGATATATGTAGTGTAACGATTATTTTGCGGTCATTACATGGTCGTTTAAAACGTTTGCCGGGGTGATCATGACCATACGGCACACCTACTTTTTTTAAACCTTTTTACGAACGACTGAAAGATTTCTAATTTTACGAACCGATTAGCGAATTATCTTTTGAAGACCAACGATTTTTTTTCGACATGCTGAAAAATTATTTTGAATGACAATATAACGATTTTGCCTTTGTCGTTCGCTCGTTTACACCTCTTCCACAAAGCCATTATCGTTAACGAGCGGTCGTTGGAGCGAGTTTATGAATGATAATTGTTCCGTGAAATAAGGCCTTTAGAATGATGGCTGAACCTAACGCAAGCAGCGTGTACAGCTGACTAAAATCGCTAATCTAAATGAAGCAAAGGGTTTAGTTTGATCAGTACTCCGCTCATCAAATTGCCTGCCTGTCGGCGCTGCTCCACTCCCTACTGCTCCACCACGGGTGCTGGGGAAAAGCTGGATCCAATCCTTGGAAACTGGGAGAAGTTTCCCAGGATTGGATCCAGCTTTTCCTGGCATCCTGGGAGGAGTGGCAGAATGGGGAGCAGCGCTGAAAGGCAGGCTTAGGGAGAGCCCAACTTGCTCCTAGATCTGGACCATCACCCCATTGTGCACTATGAGAAATTGAGGTTGCCCCCTCCTGATGGAGAGCCAGAGGTGCTGAACCTGATCAGGCATTTCCTCTGGACTTCCAGCAGGGACTTCCCAAAAGGTCACTGCGCCCCGATCCAGTGACAAGTAAATGTGGACACTTAACACTAAATGACAGAAACTATGAAATAAATATGCATGTGTGCTGTGAATGCTGGAATTATAGGAATTCCCCTTATTGCCTTGCCAGATGGCCGTGGCTTACAGAGGTGACGTATATGCGTTGTGCCAGTAAGGGAGAGTGTACCTGTCACAGTGAGTGTTAGTAAACTTCCACATGCAGGTGCAGATGCCAATGGAAGTTCGGCCAGTTCTGTGCACAGGCCCTATTAGGAAGAATACAACTTTCCACAATAACCTGTACTTCCATTGGCAGCTGCATCTGTTTAAAAGCCCATACTGTGATGGGTATGCTATTTATGGTACCTCAGGGGCATCACCCTAGGGGCACTTGTGCCCCTTTTGGCTTTCAGACCATTAAGGCAACATGGATTCGATCTAGAGAGATCTGGGGCCTAAAGCTGTGTGGTCAAGCAGTGTATACCTGGAATCTAGCACCTCTGTGTATTAATGTTCCTGTTTATAATCAGCAGCACAGGTCACAGTCACCAGTAACAGATGCTACACCTGGTACTAGGCTGAGAAGCAAGTGAGTGCAGCTCTGGGGTATGCAGTACAGGATAAGTAATGTAATGTATGTGAATGCAGCTCTGAAGTAAAATATAGTCTGTAACACAGGATCAGTAAAGGATGAGCAGTGACTCTGGAGATGGAGATTTATTTAAGATGTAACCCATGTCATGGGTGACTAGGGCTTTAAGCCTTCTGATTCACAAATCATTTGCTATGAATTCTGGGAGTCGTAGCGGGTGACCTCATGGACCTGTTTTGTATCTGTACAGGATGCCAGCTCGGGGAATGTCAGGTTAGAGAGGGCTTTGAGGACGGGTTTTGAGCTGATAGACATTATAAGCTGGGATACTGGAAAGTGCATCCATTCGTGAAGGCTTCTAACCCTTTTAATCCAGTCTGTGCATCTTGTGAGGTTGTCATGCAGAGAATTGAATTCCCAGCTCAGGAGACGGCGGCGCTCACTTGTCATCGCTGGAGTGAAATGTCTTGTCCGCTCCTTCTGGGGAAGATTTTTATGTATATAATTCATATAGCTGCACAAGTGTCTGAAGAAAATAGCAAAACACTTCTGTGTTCTCAGATGGCATCAAGCTGGATAGCTGCTGTTTGCAGAACTGTCAGCCAAGGTCATATCTGAGTACATTCACACTGGTGCACTGAGATGAGTATGGGATTGTCAGCTCATGTGCCCAGGTCACATATAGTTTTTGGTTCATGTCCCAGGGTTGCATTGTAGTTGGGTTACACTAAACATTAGGTTTTCCCTCCAGGCTACAGAGAGACCAGCAGTTAGATTTTTGTAGGTTTTTGAGTCTACAGTTTTTGTACCATTGTAATAGACATTTGGTTTATTTTCTTGCCATATTCTAGATCAGCGCTTCTCAAACTGTGAGGCGGGCCTCACCAGTGAGGCGCCCCCTAGTTGTTGGTGAGGCCCAGCTGGGGAGCCAGTTTTTACAAAGTAACTATAATTTGCACTGTCCTTTTGCTGTTTGCAAAAATCACCATTTTAGCAACAATAATAATTTATTTTGTACTTAATTTATTAGTGTACAGAGCTTAGGAGACGGGTGAAAGACGGCCCTAGCATTATTTTCAGCTTTTAAATGGACTTTCACGACAGAAAGTGAGACCCAGACACCCTCTTGGTCAGTCTGGTGAGGCCCAGGCATTGCCTCAGTCTTTTGGGTGAGGCTGCAGTAGAAAAAGTTTGAGAAGCACTGTTCTAGATCTATGCTTGCTTTTAATTTTGGAGAAGATTTTTGTTCACATGCAAAGGCTGAAAACCCACTATGACCGGAAGCTTCTCACAGCTGAACGTTTGCTTATTTCAGATAACTAGCAAAAATCACTTTAGTCCAGATAATTAAAGGGGTTGGCCACTTTTTAGTAAAATTGTTCAGTGTACAGTATTACTTAGTGTACTCACTGCACTTACTGACAGCAGCTCCCTATGTGCCTCATAGAACTAAAATTAGACTCCCCTCCTCCAGGCTGTGCTGCCCTGCTCTTTGGTGAGTCTGTTCATAAAATGGCCAACATTGAGGAGCATGTAACCATGCCCTGCCTCAGTGTCCACCACTGAGCCTGCATATGCCTATGAAGGACACTGGAGGCGGGACATGGTCACATGTTCCTCCATGTCGGCCATCTTATGGACAGAATCACCACAGAGCAGGGCAGCACGGCCTGGAGAAGGGGGCTCTGATTTTAGCTCTATGAGGTACTCAGAGAGTTGCTGTCAGTAAGTAATGTGAATACACTTATTTATATTACACACAAAAATTTTTACTATAAAGTGGTCAACCCCTTTAATGTTTCTGTGTGGGTAAGCTGTCAGTCAGGTGTCCAGGTTTTTTAGCGTAGACTGATATGTTGCCACTAATGCATTCTATTATACTGTTAGTCCAGGAGAGATATTTTTTTTACTGGCAATTTGAACAATCTTTCCCCTCAGATCTCCATAAAAGTTCACATTAGATGCTAAATGTACAGTCTTTCAAATTCCATATCCCTTCCCTTAAAATTTACAGTGAAATATTAGTAAATCTGCAGTATAAAATGTATACACATCAGTTAACTTCCCATCTCCACTAGATTTTAGGTAGAAACATACAGTTTGTTACTATGAGGCTGTTCACACATGCATTCACATTGCATTGCATTGCATTGCATTGCATTACAGCAAGAATGGTGCCATTTTAGCGTGCTTGTACAGGTTGCGGAGAAATAGCATCTCAATCTCAGCAAATATGCATCATTAATGCAAAATAAACACCATGTGTGAACACATGATGATTACCAGTCCCTAAATGATCTGTATTTCTAGGGCTGATGGTCAACGTGTGTTCTGTGTCCGTCACTATAAATTGTATGTTTATATGTTTGTGAGTATTTAAGCTCTATTCCCTTTTTTCATCTCTCCCATTTCTTCTTTCACCCTATCGCCCTATTCTTAAACCCTCCATCTTCTCCCTTTTATTCCTTTTCTTTCTTCCTCTTACTTTCCATCATCTTCTTTCTCATCCTGTACTTTCTGGTTTTCCTCCTCACTGTCTTCCCCTTCACTTTCATTATCATTGTGTACTTTTTCCTTCTTTTCTTTTTTACCCTCCTCAGTTATTCTCAGAGTGTGTTGAGTCCTCATTGAGACTGACAGCTGCAGGGCACAGGGAATTACATTGGAGACAGTGGCTTTGGCGTTGCGCCCATCTTCCCTCAGTGTCTGTAGTGGGGAAGGGTGTGAAAGAGGTGACGATATGACAGCCATTTGAGGAGATGAGCTTATTGCTTTCTGACATGCTGGATCACTAGTAGTGCTTTATTGTAGTATCCCTTGGCACAAAGGTTAGAGAGGGCACCATTGTACTATATTGGAGCATGGAGTCCATATGGCATGCATTCATAAACACATTTTGGGCACTGGCATCCTTCTGGTATTTGTACACACTAAATAAGTTTTAACCCATTTATTGTCCTCTGTTCAGGTTAACCCCCTTTTCTTTTCTTGCGGTGGTCTTTCTCCACTAGATTTTGGCTCAGCAGTTGTGAAAATTTCTATATTTTGGAGCCAGTGCATAATATATTAGATCTGTAACATAAAATTGGTATCATGTCATCTGGCCTAAACATATATTTCTGTATCTAAGCAGAATATAGAAGCTCGGCAGCAAAGAATGATCTACTGATATGTTGTAGAGATCAGTCAGAATATCACACTGGTGGATCCCCACTCCCTTATAGTTAAAAATGTATGAAAAACCTGTACTGAGCGAATACTTCCTACAGCCAATAGTTTGTTTTAACATATCCAAATATCCAATCCTTATGCAAATAGTTTGGACTTCAGACTGATGCATTTAACCTACATTGATGCATTATAGTAAACTGTCAGGTCAGATGAGAGGTTTCTTATGAATCTAGATGACAGGATTATTGTAACCAGCCCTGAGCTGTGAGTAGTATTTAGGTTTTTGAGTTTAGCATTATTTACTTACAGAGAATCTGTCACTAGGTTTATGTATTGATCGATGTATTTCTTACTTCATTCTGTTCAGTCGTTTTCCTAATATGTAGGAGAATGCACTTCATGCTGCTCAACTCCCTCCACCCTCTGGCTGTTGATTGACATCTGTCGTCCTATATAAAGTTAAAATAGACAACTGCCAGTGTGCTGGTGCTCATGAATATCCAGGACTACTGAGCACACGCACATAAGTGGAGGACTAGTTATTGTCCGTGTTATTAAGGAGGATATCTCTAAATCAGCTGAACAGTGTAAATCATGCATTATTCTGTTCAATTTCTCTGTCACTAGTTTATGCTACCCTGAGATAAGACAGCATACACCTACTGACAGACTCTCTTTAGGACTAGACATGGCAATTACACCCGATGGGCATTGTGCCTCTGATGGTTGTCTTGTTGCTGCATTGCAGTTACCCCACACCTTTTCTCTACATGAAAGCAGGCATATCTTATCACAGAGATAAAACCTGAAGAGAAGCTTGTTTTACCACAGCAATGAACGGAGAGTTTATTCTACACATAAAAGTAGACACTTTAAAACCTGGGTGAGATGTAGTGGAGGCCTAGTGCCAACCTAAGGGTGAACAGATGGTGTAGACCGTTCTCTACAGGATCTATACTCCATTCACCAGGCTTTCCATTGACCCTGCATGGAGGAGGCTGTATGATTATGTTTCCTCTCTGTGCCCCATTTGCTGCTGTTGTAAAAGCGGCTCTGTGGGCTCCTCTCATGCAGCTGATTAATGCCTCTTGTTCTCCGCTCCCCGGTGGGATTATGGATGGGAAAGGTTTACCAGATGATAGCTCTCCGGAGCTGCCTCACCAGCCGAGCTGAGACAAAGCCTCACTGCAAAGGTTTAAATGCTCCGCTGGGTGATGCAGATAGATTAGGATTAATGAGTGCTATGTGCAGGGTTCTGCAGGGGAGGATTCTGGGTAGTCTGGACCTGTTAACACTTTATTGCATCTAACCCCTGATCTGTTATTGATCAAAAGCAGGAAATGGTTACTTTATGCAAATCATCAAAACTATAAGGGCTGACAAATGAAATGTTTTGTGCAGAAGTACTGCATTATCAGGAAGTTACTATTAGTCTAAAAAGCAATGCTTTGCAACCTGTGGCTATAGAGCTGGGGTGAAACTGACAGCAGGTGACAAGACCTCTCCCTGCTGCCCCCTGCTGGGTAAGTGTCAGAACACAGCATGCTCTGATGGATTGGGAGATTTTTTGTGACCATGCACTCGCTATACAGCAGGGTGCACATCCCAAAGCTTCCACCTTTCTGGATCACAGCAGTGTCCTAGTGATGGATCAGGGTGCAGGCAGCCACAGTGCTTGCAGGAGGGACTCAGAACAGGATAGGAAAAAGGAGAAATTTAGTGTGTGTGTGTGTATGTGTGTATGTATGTTTTTTTTCATTCTGGCGAAGTCTTTACTCTTGGTTATGCTGGAGTTGTTATACTAGGATATGTTGGGTCTGGAATACTGGGGTCTATTGTTTTGGGCTCTTACATGGGGGGATGTATTATAATTGAGCTCTAATACTGGGGTCTGTTATACCGGAATCTATTATATTGGGCTCTTGTATGAGGGTCTATTATATAAGAGCTGTAATACTGAGGTCCATTATACTGTAACTCTAATATTTGGGTCTCGATTATACTAAGATCTGGTATACTGGGCTCCTGTATAGAGCTCTATTATACAGGAGCTGTAATACTGAGGACTGTATTATACTATTATTATACTATACTACTACTATTATATTATTATTATTATACTGGACTGTGATTCGAGGGTCTGTTTTACTGCTTTAAATAACTGTAACACTGGGGTATGTTATGCTAGGGCTGTATTACTGGTGTCTGCTTTACTGGGTTCTATTATACTGGAGCTGTAATACTGTGTTCTGTAATACTAGGATCTGTGATATACTGGTAGTTACAGTTTTCATTGAGTATGGCAATATAGCTGCAAGTAAGTATTTTCGGCATGCCATGAGCTGCAGGCACGGCCAACAAAAGTAAAAGTTGTATGGGAGCCTTTACTGTAAGACTGTTTGATACATCGTCAGTCGATCACACATCTTTGTGTGGTCCTGTCAATGTTCATCACTAGCATCATCTCCCTATGTAATCAGAGGATGTGCTGCCCACCATGACACATGTGAATGGCTACATGAATGATCTGAATCATTCTTACGGCTCTTTACTCCCAATAATTGGATCATGTAAAGGATACGTTTATTGTGTGGTGATTGACTTGATCATCGCTTTTGTCACTAATGGTGGTTTTACATGGAGCGATAATTCGCCCAATCCCACGATTAACGATTTTGAATGAAGGATTTTTTTTTATAACGATTGGCGTGTAGACGGAACGATACATCGTACGGAATATTCGTTTTGCGATCGCTTAAGCCTATCTCACACATAGGGGAAATCGTTGAAAGACTGTTTACACTGAACGATCTGCGATTTTTTTGCGAACGATCAACGACGATTTGAGAACTTGTTGAAAGATCAAAATGAACGACTTCTCGCTCGTCGCTTGATCGTTCGCTGCGTTTACACGTACGATTATCGGGCAAATTACCGTTATCAGGCAAATTCAAACGATACATCGTTCCGTGTAAAACCACCATTAGGGTATGTTTGCACACAAAGATATTTTTGAAGCCAAAGCCAGGAATGGATCTGAAAAGAGGAGAAATCTCCATCTTTTCTTTATGACCTGTTCTCTGCTTATAGTCTGTTTCTGGCTTTGGCTTCAAAAATCTGTCAGAAAAATCTTTGTGTATAAACAAACCCTTATTCTGCTGATTAAGAAGGACCCTGTTATGCCAGTAGGGGTCTTTTATGTGTCTCTACAGAATCTATGCAATTGCAGCTATTGTTGCATGGAGATTGTAGAATTTTACAGGTCCAAGAAGTCGGGAAGCTCCAAGACCTGATTCATGCTATCCATTGTAAATGCATTTAATACACGTTCTTTTTGTCTCAGGTGGTGTCATTGGCTTTTGGTAAGAAGTTTTTATAGAGCTCTTCCGTCATTTTTTTTATCAGTTAGGGTACAAACACACACGGCGTATACGCTGCGTATTTACTGCTGCGATACGCAGCAGATACGCAGCAGATTAGATCTAAATAACTGAACACAGTACCAAATCTGCTGCGTATCTGCTGCGTATCTGCTGTGTGTGTTTGTACCCTTAAAGTCAGTGGGAAAAAAACTGCACCACTGCAACTAACAAAGCATGCAAACATAGCGTGGCATGGGGCTAGGTTTTATATTTCTCCTCCCTTTGTGCACCTGATACTAACTGTTTGCAGGTGCTTAAGGAGTTAATCTACAAGCGTTTTGCCTTGGAGCCATAAAAGCGACACTCTCTTTTAGAGAGCAAGGCTGGCTGCCTCTCACCTGCTCCCTCAGCGTCGCAGGCAGGCACATTCTTGCTGGAGGAAGCTTTTGTTTGCTCGCTCATCGCAGCCCAGCGAGTCGGTTGGCCCTTGGCAGGGTGACCTTAGCAGGTGTTTCTGAGTGGGATAAACTGAACCTGTGTGTACTTGCCAAGTCTACAGAATGGGGGGGGGGATGTTAACTCATTCTGCTATGAGAAGCTGTGCAAGCTGAGGTTGAATTGGATTTGCAGAAGATTTGGCAGATTTGATGAGCTAAGGCTGGGTTCACTCTGCGTTTTTACAATCCGATTAATGTATATGCTTTATGGAAAAAAATGATCCAAAAAACAGATGCAATTGTGTGTCATCCGTTTGGATCCATTTTACATAAACTTCCATTATAAAAAAAAAACGGGTCAAAACGGATGCGTTTTTTTATGTACAGATCTGTTTAGATTCGTTTTTTTTTTTAATAATGAAAGTCAATGGAAAACGGATCCAAACGGGTGACACACAATTGAATTCGTTTTTTGCATCCGTTTGTCCATAAAACGTATACCATAAACGGATTGCAAAAACGCAGTGTGACCCTAGCCTAAACAAGTCTTCATACTAATTAGCAGTGACCTCTTTGTATTACACAGGTGATTCTTTGTAGCTCCATCAATAAAATCATTCAGCAAACCTGTAAGGTTACAAGTCACAGTACAGATAAAAATATGGGTATTACTTTTTAGGTTTATTATGTGACCTGCAACTAATGTAAACCTTCTGTGTTTCAATTATTGTGATAATTTCAAGGCCTGAGATTAAAATAAGAAGGTGACAAACTCTTCTTATCGCCATATCAGTGAAGAAAGTTAAGACAGGTAGAAACCACACTGAAGGTACATTCACACATACCGTGAGTTGGCAGAGAAATCCGCTACGGATACCTGCCCATTCATTTCAACGGGATTACATACTCGCAGCGGGATGTTGTCACACTCGGAACAGAATGTTGTCACATTTTTTCAGCTGCATACAAGAATCGGGACTTACACACACCTCCTCCTGCCTTTAAGGGTACAAACACACACACCGTATACGCAGCAGATACGCAGCAGATATGCAGCAGATTTGATGGTGCAGATTTGATGCTGTGTTCAGTTATTTAGATCTAATCTGCTGCGTATCGCAGCAGTAAATACGCTGCATATATGCCGTGTGTGTTTGTACCCTAAAGGTACTTCCAAGACTTGGAAAGACAGGAAGTTAGGGCTTGAGCCATCTTTTGCTTGCTGCACCTTTAAAGTGACTGTACCACCAGGCCCAGGCTGAAGCACTGGAGGCGGGCCGACCCACCCACAGTGGGAAGAAACTCCAGCCCCTCCATGAGAATCAATGGAACCCTATCATAGAGGGGCTAGGGTTTCCTCCACTAAGAGTGGGTCGGCCCTCCTCCAATGCTTCAGCCTGGGCCTGGTGGTACAGTCACTTTAGGTTACAAACACACTTGGCGCGTCTGCAGCGAGTCTCCATGCTGCGTTTTTGCAGCGAGACTCGCTGCAGATCCCGGCCCTATACTTTTAATGGCAGACAAACACGCAGCAGGGATGTACATGTACAGGGATGCAGCCCACCCCATTAACCCCCCGGCCGCCGGAGCTGATACTTCACCTGATCCCGGCTCCGGCGGTTCCCGATGTCTTCAGCAAGCCGGAGCGGGGACCAGGTAAGGTATATGCTCCAGCCAGCCGCCCACAGCCCTGGCCGCCCGATCGCAGGCCCCCCCCCGCAGCACCGATCGCTCGCCCCCCCCCCCCGCAGCACCGATCGCTTGCCCCCCCGCAGCACCGACCGCTCACACGCCCCCTTGCAGCCCCAGCAGTACATCCCTGCTGCGTGTTTGTCTGCCATTAAAAGCATAGGGCCGGGATCTGCAGCGAGTCTCGCTGCAAAAACGCAGGATGGAGACTCGCTGCAGACCCGCCAAGTGTGTTTGTAACCTCAAGGTGGATTCACACATACTAAATCGCAGCAGATTTCACGCTGCGAGTTCCATTGCACTGATTGGCTCAGTGGTTAGTTCCTGTCGGCTCATGATGACACAGGAAGCCAGGAGAAGCAGGAGACCAGAGGCTTACAGCGAGTGGTGGCGCTGCTAGGGATGCTAAGTATCTCTTGATTGCTATATTACCACACCCCTCTGCCCTCTGTGATTGTTCACAGAGTTCTCCTTTAAATAGGCACCATTGTTTCATTAGTACAAGCTAATGTAGGACATTTTGTAATATATTTTATAAGACAAAAATGCTTCCCTCTCCTGTAATTAAGCATCATTTCCTCTACCCATCTCACTTCTAAACATCCACTCTGAAAAATCAGCTCTGGACCATCCTGTAGCTGGCTCAGGGATCATGTTACAAGCAAGGCAACTCTAAAGAGGAAGGAGATGCCTGGGTAAACAGATAAGAGACAGCTCTCTAAAGGCCCTATTAGGGTATATTCACACGGGCGGGCTCGCAGCGAGATTCTCGCTGCGTGCCCGGCAGGTCCTGGCAGTTCCCATACACTACATACTTGCTGCGGTCTAAACGACCGCAGCGAGTATGTAATTATACCGCCCTTAACCCCTTCTGCTCCCGCCCGTCTCCCCCGCTGTAAGCATACATTACCTGTCCTCGCTGCACGAGTCCGGCGTCCTGCTCTCCCATCCGGCCAATCAGTGGCTGCAGCTGGGCAACACACTAATTGGCCGGACGGGAGAGCAGGACGCCGGACCCGTGCAGCAAGGACAGGTAATGTATGCTTACAGCGGGGGAGCCGGGCGGGAGCAGAAGGGGTTAAGGGCGG
The DNA here is from genome assembly GCF_027789765.1 of Dendropsophus ebraccatus. Lineage (NCBI taxonomy): Eukaryota > Metazoa > Chordata > Amphibia > Anura > Hylidae > Dendropsophus > Dendropsophus ebraccatus. Next base: position 95,597,353 of record NC_091457.1, read on the forward strand.
TATAATTACATACTCGCTGCGGTCGTTTAGACCGCAGCAAGCATGTAGTGTATGGGAACTGCCAGGACCTGCCGGGCCCGCAGCGAGAATCTCGCTGCGAGCCCGCCCGTGTGAATATACCCTTACACGGAACAATTATCGGCTGTAATACGCCGATATCTGCCGTTATGGCCGGTAATTGTCCTGTGTAATAGAAAGCAACGATCAGCCGACATGAACGATCTTTGGCTGATCGTTGCAGTCGTTTGTCTTTCAACACGACTGTGATAGCAGCGATCTGCTGCCGTCGCTCCATGGAATAGACAAACGACTACAACGATCAGCCGACATCATGTCGGCTGATCGTTGCTTTCTATTACACAGGACGATTATCGTCCGTAACGGCCGATAATCTTTTCGTGTAATAGGGCCTTTCTGCTATGTAATAGGGCCTATCTGCTATGGGCTGCCCAGGCGATCTAGCGATCACCCGGGCAGCCTCCCACAGCTCCCCGCAGCCTCCCCTGCACCTACCCGCTCGCCGCCGCGTGTAGTAGCGCCAGCAGCAAGCTGCACTGCCTGTATTGGAGCTAGAGTCCACATTTTGGTGCACAGTGTCACATTTTAATCCATGCTCCATATTAATGATGCTACACATTCTTGTTGGTGGACTGCACCTACCTGCACTATACCAGGGCATGTACAGGTCCTTCTGTTGCTAGGTCTTTGTGCCTATATGTCTGATTTTGCCACCACTTCCAGTGTCTTGTCCCTGTTTACTGTCAGATCATTGAAGGGGTTAACATCCGCTTGCTGACATGTCGCTTCGCGTTTCTAGTGTTTGCCATGGGATTCCAAACTCTGCCCTCACCTAAAGCTGCCACTCCTTGTCTTTTTGGGGGGAAGAAGTTCACAAAATCTTATATCTTTTCCTGTAAGTCTTCCGAAGTTCCTGAGTTTCTGTACTGTCTCCTTTAGGAGGAGAAAGTTGGAATATTAGGTTTAATAGTTCCATGATGTATGAACCACGAATGCAGAGATGCAGAGAAAGATGTTGCTTTCTGACCCGAGAGGTAAGAAGATGGCAGGGAGAAGGCTGTGTGAGCAAGCTGTATGGTCATGATGTCAGGCAATTGTATGATCAATCCAGCATGAGAACCCAAACCAAAATATGGCCAACCCTGGGTCTCGTTTGGCATCATAGCGCTGTCTTTCACACCTTAGGTCTGCAGGTATCCCATTTAGAGTCTCATGTTTTTTAAGTGCTCATATTGGCTGAACTAGCATGTGGTGACCTAAGGTGTATGGGGGCCTGCCAGGACTCCACCAACAGATTTCAGAGGAGAGAATGGCCGGATGTGATGGATTTTTGATACCTGACCCTTTTGTTCTCTGAGGGATAAGTTGGGTCCTGAAAGGTCTTGCTACATTTTACCCCTCCCCATAGAAAACTTGTGAATGTTTGGTTGGGCAGACAATGCATGTGTATGGGGAGGACTGGATGGAGGACCTTCAAATCTTTAGTCCTATTTCTTAATGAAAAGTTTAAATGCCGAACAGTTTAGCCCATTATCATGTGTGTTTTTTTTGTGTGTTTTTTTTTTTTTTTTTTTTTTGGGGGGGGGGGGATCTTGCAGAGATGTCCTCAATATCATCATAGATGGGATTACAGTGAAAGGTGACACCATTGGATAAATAAGATAGGGTCAACCCTTTCACAGTAGGATCTCAACCACAATCACAGCAGGTCTAGAAAACTCTCCTATAGAACTCAATGGGTCATCTCTGGTTTATTCCGTTTTGTTGTCCATGTGTGTATCTCTAAATGTTTTTTTTTACCAGAGCAGATCATGCAATATAGCTGCCTCCCTAATAATTAATAAAATATAATATTTTTTTACATTGAGAAATAGAAACAAATTAGAATAAAAGCAATGACTTAATATCTGACTATAATCAGTAAAAAAAAAACAAATTTAGGTGGCCCTTTAAAATCATTTCCAGTTCACGGTATGCATATAATCTAAATAAGAAGTTCAGTCACTTTAGAAATAAATTGCATCAAATTAGGGGCCTTTTGCACAGACAGACCGTTGTTTGACATGAGCACCAATCGACTGTGTTCAATTTTACTGGTGCTTGTTGAAAGGACCCTTTAAATGGGCCAATAATTGGCCACATGAGTGATCGCTGGATAGTTTGTGCAGCCCCACACTTCCATCATTGTCAGCAACACATCTTGTGTTTACAACTGAAGATGTGCTGTGCGATCTGTACATTTTTTCATTTGCTCACTGATCGCTGCGCCTTTTACACAGGGCAATAATTGCCTCCTTTTAGCGAGTATTCCCCTATGTAAAATGCTCTTTCGTTTTTGTATTATACTGGGGAGCTGCAGTCTTTGCTGGAAATGGTCAGCAAGCTTGTAAATAGATCAGTAATGCATATACAGAGTGACTTCACCAGAACAATAGTAAGTGCAGCTCTGGACACAGCTGGGGAGCAGCTTAATCTGCTAACAGATGACCATGATCTTTGGGGTCACCCACCCAACAGCCTGATGCCTGCTGTGTGCTGAGCCTAATATGTGCGGTGTGTCATACTGTCAGGAATGCATGTGAGGAGAAATCTCAGTCTTTCCTTTATTATCTGTTCCCTGTTTAGAGTCTGTTCCTGGCTTTGGCTTCAAATATTTGTCAGATAAATCTCTCTGTGTAAATGCACCCAAAAGGCCCTATTTCACAGAACGATTATCGGCCGTATTTGGCATTTGGAATAGAAGGCAACGATCAGCCGACATTGTTCATGTCGTTTGTCTTTTAACCATGTTGAAAAACAAACTTCTGTGATAGCAGCGGTCTGCTCCCGTCGCTCCGTGGAATAGGAAAGGCGGCAGCAGACCGCCACTATCCTCTACGGGCTGCCTGGACGTTCTAGCGATCACCCGGGCAGCTCCCTGCAGCCCCTCCCGCACTCACCCGCTTACCCGTGTGTAATAGCGGTGGCAGCGAGCTGGGAACAGCTGACAGCGCTCGTTTGCTCCTCACAGTCGGCCCGTGGAATAGGGCCTTAAGACACATGTTGAAAAGCAGCAGTCAGCTCACATGCGCAGCGTCGGCTGATTGTGGTGCAATAGGAGTGAAAGCAGTAGACCGCCGCTGACTTCAGTGGACAGCCCAAATAATCTAGGGATCATTCCGGCGTAACCTCACACTGCTCTCTGCTTGCTTTTTATGTGTGTAATAGCACAGTGCAGCAGGCACGAAACGAGGGGGAAACGAGTGCCTATCTAGAGGTGTAATAGGTCCATAAGTCTGTGGTGTGTGATATAGTCTCCAGGGCTGCTGTATACTTAGCCTAATGTTTGATAGTGTGTTGATACACTATTGTATCCAAGCCTGTCATGTGTAATACTGTCTGCTTGCCTCTGTATCTAATACTATTATGCATGATACTGGCTGCTAGACCTGAATCCTCTGTGTCTAAGTGTATTGTGTGTAATGCTATCTCCTGAGCATGTGGATAACAGAATATAAACATGCCTGGGATATATCTATCCTAATAAGAAGAGAAATACTAAAAGGCAGACTAGATGGACCAAGTTGTCTTTTTCTGCCGCCAAACATCAGTGTTTCTATGTGTTGTCTGTAATATGTGATACACTGGCAGCTGTATTAATGACAGTCGGCTGCTCCCCAGGACCCTGGTCACGTCCATGCTGAGGGAGGTCAGTGTGTGCGGCTTGTAATGTGTAATTAGTTCATTAGCTCCACACCACAGCTAGGAATGTAACACTCGCTACATGGAGCATCACGTGTCCTGGGAGCCGTACTACTATATCAGCTATGACTATAACCCCTTTAACTGGACAGAGGTGAGAGAGCTGCCAATCAGGCAGAATTGGGCAGATATCGCCCATGTTTTAAAGTCCGTGACCAGCCGGGGAGCTGATCATCGGATGATTGTTGTCTTTCAGCAGGTTTAAAATCATTAGCCGCCGACCATTTATCAGTCTTTGTTATAGGAGGTGCGCGGTCAGTGGCTGATAAAACAGTATATACAAAATAATAAAGTTATTACTTACCTCTCCATGCTCCTTGGTGTATTGCTGGTTTCTCCCTGCAGCCACAGCTGAAGATTCTGAAGCCGTCTATAAAGTCAAAGACTGCTCAGCCAATCACTGGCCGCGGTGCTGTCCAGTCTCAGTGAATTTCCGAGTGGCCTGTCACTACAAGGCAATGTCAACGGTGGCTGTGGCCAGTGGGGAAAATCCAGGAGGACACATGGGAGTGTGGTAGCAATGTCTGTGCAGCCCTTGCTGCATGATCGTTGAGTTGTGTGTAGGTACAGCTAATGTCAGACCATGTAAAAAGTGAATCTCTTCAGCAGTAAGTAATGGTGTAGGCAAAAAAGTCCTTGGTCCAAGTCCACTGATAAGCTATGAAAAGTCACAACATTGGGCTTAGACATTGCTGTGAATAATGTAATTTTTATACACTGAAACTTTGGAGTCCTGCAGCTTTTTCTTTCAGATACTATACTACTTCCTTCATAGAAGTGTAGTGCTTATTACTGATATGGACCCTGTCTTCAGAGTCACTCCACAAATGCACCTATCAGACCACAACTCATTGCTTCTTTACATTAAATCCACAAAAGCTACAGCAGACATTATGCATTAAAGGGGTACTCCGGGCCGGGGGGTATTTTGGAGGATCGCCGGGGAGGGGGTGGAAATTGAAGCTGGAGGTCACTTACCTGCCCTGTTCCAGCGCCGGTGCCTGGATTGCACCGCCTGGTACTCCCGTCCCGCGGACGCTTCCCGGTCGGAGCTGCCGCATGAGACGTGACGTCTCAAGGCAGCTCTGCCATTCAGAGGTAAGTGACCTCCGGCTTCAATTTCCACCCCGTCCCCGACAATCCTCCAAAATACTCCCCCAGCCCCGAGTACCCCTTTAAATCCACAAACTCCATGGCAGGCAGGCCTTATCAACCCACCCCCCTTTTTAGTAGTCTGTTTTAAGTTTTTCTAGACAGCAGTTATAGACAGAAAATGCAATGTGATATGAAAGAGCGAAAAGATACATTGTATGCATTAAAAACATATTATCTTGTGAGTACATTGTTAGCTTCTGCATCAAATGAATATAACTGGAAGGAAAGATGAAAGAAAGCAGGAGAAAAACATCTAAAAAGTAAGAGAAGAAGAAAGTTAAAGCCTGTTTTTTAAATGGTTCCATAAGTTGTCTATAAAATATAAAAAAAGGTCCCCAACAGAAAAGAAATAACAGAGATGATCCACAACTTCTACAGAACTGTCTATGAGATAAACCCAGAAGGACTAAATCAACCTGGAAAAGACTATAGTATATGATGTCAGAAATGCCTTACCTGGAAAGATTTACCTGCAAGGTGCAAAATGTAAAGCATTCTATCATCTGGTCTGACAGTGAGTGCAAAGCAGTATGGAAGACCCCCAAAACAAATGCGAATGTGAAGCACACAGACCACAACAACAGTCTTAGGAAATCGTATAACAAAATAAATAGCAATAGCAAACCACTGATAGAAAAAAAAATATCTTATCATACTTTACCAACATCAGTATGTCCTCCAAGACCACTGATTGTGGGAATTATGGAACCACATGGACACATATTGTTAGGGCACGTTCACAGTCACACTGAGCAAAAGTGGCGGAATTTCAAGCAAAGCTCATGTCTCAGACACCGCTTGAAATTCCGACTGTCCTATTGTTTCAAAGGGATTTCTCTTGCGCCTCCGCTCTCCGCCCAAAGAGACTGCAGTGAAAACATCTGATGGGGGTGGATAAAGACCACCTGCCCAGCTGGATTCACCCACCCTAATAAAGCAGTGCTGCAATTTACAGCATGTCTAAAGGACAGACCAGGTGACATTAATGAGATAACAATTGTATTTTGGACCAGATCAAGGTTCCAATAGGCGATAGGCTGCCACATGCTAATGAAACCATTAACTTATGCGGTGACCAGTAAGCAAACTTTTTTTGCAAGTAAAAATGCATCATTACTAGAAAAATTACTGCAGTGTAAAAATACGTGTTTGCTGCTGGGTCCGTCCACCTGTTGTTGGTACACATTTGAATACTTTATGAACGTGACTCCGGAGTAACAGCTTGTCCTGAGTTCATGGTAAATTTTACAAACCAGTAAGTTTTTTTTATTAGAATTCCTGTGATCCCTTAGGCTGCCATGCGTATTGTATCTGATGATGTGATGTATGAGTGGCGTCTCCTTGTCATCTGACGTGAAGCTTTAATGCAGATTAATTAAATCATCCTATTACCAGGGCTTGTTTTACTCTTATTAAATTGCAGCATCCTCTCTGTTGCAGATAGGATCAGCATTTGGTGGGTAAGAGCAGACGGCAGTCCTGGCTTTTCTCACCCCATTGAATGTGACAGGCCTTGGTCCAGGCTCTTCCTAAGAAGCTGATGTGATCCAGATGTGTTGAGCCTGCAGTCCACTGTGATGTGAGGAACGGCACGGATCAAGTGCTGATAATTGGAGACATGTTGTTTAGTAGGAGAGCAGCACGTACAGCAAGAACTGTACAATATGTTACTTGAGAAGAAAACAATTGCATTTTCTCAGAGTGCCCCCCGCTGGCAAGATACCATTGTCTGACTCAGGCGTGAAAATTTACTTTGCAATTGTTTTATTCTTTTGTTTTTTTTTTTGCTTGTTTGTACTGCAAGTAAAGATTTTCTGACCTCCCGAAATCTTACATTACTGAGAATTTGCCATTACTCTCCCTTCCTTATAACATACCCCTCGAGGGCCACATCCACCATCCCCTTAATGAGAGGTTATAGCCACGTTCTCATGTATAATTTGTGAGTCATCATTATCTGCAGATCCCAGATTTGTCCTTGCAGCACTTCTTATAGCTAGAGGCTACCACCCCCCACAAGCATCGTTGTCCTCGGATATTATTCCCAAAATAATGGAAAAGTTGAGATTTTGTAAATAAAGGAGCGAAGTTTTGACATTATACAGTAGTTCTAGTTAGATTTTATTAAGGCTTCTTTCATACTATGTACTCTCCAGTAACAGTTCCTGCCCTATGTGTTTACTGGACTGCTTGGCTATAGACCATGCAAAACCACAGATTCCATCATGCCTGGACAGCTAAAGCTTTGGAATTGGTAGTCCAGGCATGATGGGAAATGTATTGCAACAGCTGAAGGGCCACAGTTTGGAGACCCATGCTATAGACAATTATACAGTACACTTTATGGCTGGGTTCACACTACGTAAGTTTCCGGCCGTAGCGCGTTCCGTGAATAAGCGGCCGGAAACTTACGTAGTTTGCGTACAATGTAAAGTATACGATCTACGGCCGCACAGTTCACACTACGTACGAACTTACGCCCGGATCGTATGCGGCGCCGTAAAAAATGAACCAGACCATTATTTCGGGACGGAAATGCCGTAACTTACGCCCGTAGCGTTACATGCGGTCCCGTACGTAGTGGTGATTTCTTCATTTTTCAAGCTTTTTGTGCCGATCCAAAAGGTTCTGTGGGGTGTCCGGGGCTAGGCGAAGATTTCCAAGTAAAAGACCGCTGTCAGATCGATACGAAGAGCGCTCAGGAAGCGTAAGTACACTACGGGCGTAAGTTTGCGTTCCGTACGTATACGGCCGCAACTTGCGTAAAGTCCCGGCCGGAGTTTCATACGTATATGTCCGGCCGAGGAAAATATGCGGCCGGACATATACGTAGTGTGAACATAGCCTTAATATATATCTGACAGGCCACTCAGACGTTGCTGCCGCTGGGATCGGGAAGCTGTGGAGCACAGGAGAGAAGACCAGTAGTGGGGAAATGTAAGGTGTCAGGTTTTTGAGAAAGAACTGCATGGACATCGCTAAGGAGAGGTGGTCTGTAACCTAGACAATGAGCCGTCAACAATGGGAGGGAGGATCCATAGCATAGGTCAGACATTTCTATCAGTGTGTGACATGTTGTGTTGTCTTTCTGGAAGGTCCCATCTGCCCCAGGGAAGACAGCAGCCTGTATGGGTACCTATACTGGAAAGATGGATTCATATAAAATGGGTATGTGGGCTTAGAACAGTCTGGCAATGGCTTAACCCTGCTCTCTCCAGTGGGAACACTGGGGAGCACTGATACATTTTAATGGTACTAGTTCAGGGGGGTGTTTTAAACTGTTGATCTTAACATTAATATTTCCATTCAGTGATCGCATGCTTCTGTGAGGTAAGCAACCTGTACTCCAGACTGATCTATTGTCACAAAGATCCCATCTTCATCCTTTTGTTTACCACACAGAGGCCCCAGAGTGATTATCTTTAAAAATTTGCTATAACGATTAAAAATGAGCAATTATCTGTGTAATAACACCCAACAATTAAATGACAAATAAACAGTCATTAATTTTTGTCTTTCAACATGTTTAAAAATGATCGTTGGCAGTTTGCTGATCATTCACATATCTGTTTGTGTAATAAGACGTTCTCCGATAAAACATGTTGTGTGGATTGTCCTGAGGAACGATTAGCGACCATATAACGACGGTAACAGTAACCGGTAAATGTAATAACCTCAGAATCGTTCACTACAAAATCCCTAGTTTTCACTAGTGATCAGTCATTATAGTGAGTCTTTAAATGATAATGGCCTTAATACATTAACAAACCCTCATCTGTGAGGACAGGTTGTCAGTCTCCAAAATTACATAGAAAGTGACTTCCTGTATATGGCACAATATGTGCTCCTTTATGGTATACAGACATATTGGTTCTCTGCCGATCTTACTGCATCCCGAACATTAACCTCACAGGAGGAATACAAACGGCAGTTTTCTCTCCCGGTGAATTAAATCTTCATAAATGAAGCTTGAGGTGCCGTAAAATGTAGGCCAGATCCATTAAACCTCATTAACAGCGAGCACTTAGCGGTGCCAATCCTGGCAGGCCCTGGACACCGGTTTAATTTGATGGGTGTTAAGGGAGAATTAGCTATTAATTGTGATGGCTGCGCCCTGGCTCTTCTCTGGACTCCAGAGTGCAGCAGCCGACCCTGCCCCTTCGCAATAACATACAAAGCCACGCATTGTTGTCACGACCTGTACTCAGCCCTGGCACTGGAGGAGGGTTGGCTGTCTCTCTGCTTGAGAGGCACCTACAGGTCTCTGTTATTCTTGGACACAGGCATAGTGATTGATGCAGCTTTTCACCTCCTAAGGCTATATTCACATGTTGCAGTGTGGTATGGGAAAAAAAATCTGCAAAAGTAAGCCACACACAAACTTTTGGTATTTAAAGGGCATATCAACCTCTATTCACTTTGGAACAGTTCACATAGAGCATACATGTCAAACTCTAGCCTGCGGTGCCAAATCTGGCCCGCAGTGCCATTATTTTTGGCCCGCCTAGGAAATGTGTTGATAATATGGGCAGTCTTCTGGACTGCCCATACTATAATCTGTTGTGCTAAAGGGAATCTGTCACCCCTGGACAACTCCCGAACTAGCCCTACCCCTGGATACGTCCCCTATACTTATGCCATCCTGCCGGTCCTGCTCCTGATGTCGATCCCGCCGTGAAGAAACAGCCATCCACGCAGATAAGCGGGCAGTCATATCTCCTCATCAGGAGCGGGATCGGCAGGATGGAGTAAGTATAGGGGGCCATATCCAGGGGTAGGGCGAGTTTGGGAGCCGTCCAGGGGTGACAGGTTCAGGTCGCACGCAGATCCGGCTTCTCCCCCTCCTTTTCTCCTGGCACGTGAGCCAAAGCTCCGTGCAGGAGATAAGGTGCGAGCAGCAGCATGTGAGACATCTCCGTTCTCCAGCAGCAAGAGGATCAACAGTGCCCCTGTCCCTAGAGGTATCAGCGGCATTCAGGGCACAGGATGGCTACTGCATGGGCACTATTGTGGTAGGGCTGGCTACTACATGGGGACTATTGTGGAAGGGCTGGCTACTAAATGGGGACTATTGTGGAAGGGCTGGCTACTACATGGGGACTATTGTGGAAGGGCTGGCTACTACATGGGGCACTATTGTGGGAGGGCTGGCTACTACATGGGGCACTATTGTGGGGGCTGGCTAACTATATGGGGCTCCATTGTGGGGGTCTGGCTACTATATGGGGCACTACTTTGGGAGGTTGGATACTATATCATGCACTATTGTGGGGCTTGGCTACTATATTGGGCACTGTTGTGGGGGATTGGCTACTATATTGGACACTTTTGTGGGGGATTGGCTACTATATGGGACACTATTACTATGTGAGACACTATATATATATATATATATTTTTTTTTTATTTTTATTTTTTTTTGGGGGGGGGGGGGCTGAGTTCCATATTGGGCACCATTGTGTGAATTTATCATATCATTTATCCTAGTACAAAGTGCTCAGGCACGCACACTGCTCTGACAGTGCCAGGAACACTGCATGCCACTCTGAAAGTTCCACATATGCTGCTTTTGCGCTCCACTGAATATCAGGGTTGGCCTGCGAGTTTGTCCAAGTTTTTAATTTTGGCCCACTGTCTATTTGAGTTTGACACCCCTGACATAGAGTATAATCCATAAACGGTAAAGTCACTCTGCATATATATTACATTACTTATCCTGTACTAATTCTGAGATACTGTAGATACTGTATTATACGCCAGAGCTGTGCTCACTATTCTTTTAGTGGTGTCACTGTGTACAAAAATTATATTACTTATCCTGTAATGATTTTGTTTTATATTTTTAGATCTGAACTCACCATTCAGATGGTCAATATGGGAAACAGTCAGCATTCTTGTGGACAGCTCTTATCACGCAGTTTCTTTTTCTACCTGAAGTGTCTGTACTCAGTTTTTAAAGGGGATGTCCACCTCTATTTATTTTCTAACAGTTCACATAGAGTATAGTATTAATATGTATTATTGTAGGTAAAGGTGCCCATATGCCTGATACTAAAGGCTGCTGCACCCACTGGCGTATGTTGAATGGCGAAGGATTCTGGGAAGGATAAGCCAGTTCCAGAACAGTAGGGCTGTGGCTTACGTATGGGTAACTTTACTTTACCTTTACACTGATACGTACTAATACTATACTCTATGGGGGACATTTATCAAGGCTGGCGTATACGCCAGATTTAGTAAGAGGCGTAGATTTGTATAATGATTTATGCCTGCGAGCGTGCGCATATCATGATAAATCTGGTGCGGGAGAAGGCCACTAGAGATAAATTTAGAATATTGAAGTGAGTTCACATGTTGTGGTCTGATTGACCATTTTTTCAGTTGTGCGCATTACAGTGAAAAAAGTGTGTTTATGTGAACTTGCGCCTAACAGTCAAAACACTGAAACACCCCCATAGAAGTTACTCAGTACATGTGGCACCTGCATTGGGTCATATAATACAGTGACTGACCCATGACAAGTGTCTCATTGTAGAAGAAACTAAAAGTTGGTCTGACCCATGCAAAAAATAAATAAATAAAAATAAAACGTTAAACTCAAAATTTAAATGGGATGATGGTGCTGTAGCTGCTGCACTTGTGATTCGGCCATCGCATTATCTTCATTTTATGTAAAAAAAAAAATGTTCACATAAAAGTCGATGAAAGTGTTTGTGGAACATGAGGCGTCACAGGTGGTCTGCTGTCTCCTCCAGAAATGAGCGCGTTCCTTCCTTGTACTATGAGGTGTTACCCTGTTAAGACCTAGGAGAGGGAGGTGTAAATGTGTAGACGAAAGGACACCAAGCCAGGAAGAAAAGCTGGCGTCAAGCTGCTGTCATGCATTATGCATCAGGCCTGATTTTACATTATTTCTGCTACAACCTGTCAGTATATAAGGAGTCTGCATTATTTATAGAATCGGAGCTGTGCGCCTTCCCAACAGTCACTTGCGCTATTATTGGTGATGAAGAGATCTTTCATGATAAAAATAGACAGGCGTGAACGAGGCCATGAGACTCTGAGGTAGCACAGTGGGGTCCTAACCTCTCCTGACTTGCCCTAAGATAACCTGAGGAGAAACTGACACAGGGGTTGGTTGACCTAGTATTAAGGTCCTGAGAAAACTCATATCATTGCTATTTCTAGAAATGTGGTTGATGATCCATGAAATGAGTTGATGCTCTAAACTGGCAGAGAAGAGCAATAGTCAAAGTCTGTGCTGTGAAAGTGGCAGGAAGGTACAGGGAAGCCTTGGAATAAAGTCATCTGATGGTGTACACTACACAGCTTATAGAAGTCTTATCTCTTTCTTTATTCCCCTGAGAGCCTGTCTGATGAACACTGTTGCCTTCCTTCCTTTTTGCGCATTTCTACCGTCCTGACATAATTACCATATTAAGGTGTTTTATGTTTCCAGCAGGGGCGCTCTTAATTAAAATCTTAGTTGTCGATGAATTAAAAATGAATGTACGACTCCTAAACAGAAACGTAAAAACAGTAAGACGTAATTAAAATTTAGTCAGACAGTAATAATTACAAAAATAGCGATACCGAACACCTTTGTTTTGTCGTTTGGAGCAACGGCTCATGCTGAAGAGATTTACTACAAACTCACTAACAGTGTCAGTGTCATTCTGCAGAGCCATCGCTGTCAGGGAGGTGACAACATACTGCACTATGGTGGGAACGATACACTGAGAGCTACCCACTTTTGAGGGGAGGAGTCAGTTACTGTTTTGCAAGATCACTGCCTTCTGTCAGGCTGGAAACATTTACAGGCCTAATACTTTCCATTTACTTTACAATTTTTACTTTTTACAATTACTTAAAAGCCAGAGACTATGCTCTCCTGTTCAGTTATTTAGATGTACAATAGGAAGACTGTGAGATATACAGGAATAAAGGGGAATGCTCTCAATGGAGAGAAAAAATAGACATGGCGGCACATCGACAGTGCTTATGGCTAACCACCTGCAGGCCTATTAGCTGTATTTATAAAAGACCCCTTAAAAAAGGAACTCCGGGCTGGGGTTATTTTTAGGGTATGGCCAGGGAAGGGATGGAAATAGAGGCCGCCGGTCATTTACCCCCCCGGTTCCAGCGCCGTGTCCCGGATTGCGCCGCCCCATTCCTATGTTCTGCTTCCGCAGGCAGCTCAGCTATACAGCGGCTGTGGCGGGACTCCACTACGACCGCTGAACTGCTGAGCTGCCTTGAGACATCACGTCTCAAGCCGTAGCTCAGACCAGGAAGCGGCAGCGGGACGGGTAAACAGGACGGGGAGATCCGGGTTCCCGGTGCTTGAACTGGGGAGGTAAGTGACCGGCGTCCTCTATTTCCATCCCTTCCCCGGCCATACCCTAAAAATAACACCAGCCCAGAGTACCCCTTCAAGGACCGGGACAATTTCCATTTTTGCACTTTCATTTGTTCCTCCTTGTGCTTAAAAGGCCATATCGCTTGCATTTTTGTACATGTTGTACATGTTCCTCAGGTTAGTACGATTACAACAATATGTAACTTTTGTAACTTTTATTTTGATGTTTTTAAAAAATTAAAACCTTTAAAAAAAAAAAATTATATATATATATATATATATATATATATATATATATATATATATATATACATATATATATATATATATGTTCCTTAAAATTGCTTTATTACCAGGCTTATAGTGCTTTTATTTTTTGGTCAATGGGGCTGTGTGAGGTGTAATTTTTTGCGACATGATCTATTATTTCTGTCGGTACCTTGATTACATATATGCAACTTTTTGATCACTTTTTATTACAATTTTTCTGGATTTGATGCAACCAAAAATGTGCAATTTTGCATTTTCGCACTTGCGAGAAAGTAATATGATTTAATAGTTCAGGCGATTACGCACTCAGTGATACCAAATATGTTTGTTTATTTATTTATATATATATTTTTATTTATAAAATGGGAAAGGGGGTGATTTAAACTTTTAATTGGGGAGGGGATTTATTTATTTTTATTCTACACACTAACTTAAAGTCCCCCTGAGGGACTATGCAGTATAGATATACTGCATAGATCAATGAGATCTGTGTTCTATTGCTCTCGGCTGCTGCAGCCGAAAGCAATAGATTGCCGAGGCGGGATCAGCGCCGTTACAGCGCAGACCCCCGGCCGGAGTAGATGCGGGGACCGCTCCTCCGCGATCGCGTCGCAGGGGGGCAGTCCCCCCACTAGACCACCAGCGATGGGGGAGAACAGCCATTCAGCTGTCAACTTTGACAGCTGCATTTAAATGGCTAATTAGTGGGCACGGTGATCGGACTGTGCCCGCTAATTGCCGTGGTCCCGGGCTGCAAATAGCACCAGGCCTGCGGCCCACCTCTGCACGGCTCTATCGACGCCAGGGCGTATATTTACGCCCTTGGTCGTAAAGGGGTTAAAGCAGGCATGTGGAACTTTTGGCCCTCCAGCTGTTGCAAAACTACAATTCCCATTATGCCTGGACAGCCAAAGCCTTAGCAGTTTTAATCTGCATGGTTTTGTAAGCTTCCAGGATTAGAAAAAAAAAAACAACAAATCAGCTTTCTTGCAAAAAACAGCACCACATCTGTCACCAGGTTGGGTGTGGAATTACATTTTGCCATAATTCACTTTTGGAGCTCAGCTGCAAAACCACACCCAAACTATGGACAAGAGTGATGCTTCTTCTGAAACAAAGTAACCATGTTTTTCTAAGCCTGGATAACCTCTTTTAAAGAGGATGTACCACCAGGTACATCCTCTTTAAGCTGAACCCACGGATCGAACAGCGCCGTCACGGGGAAGCCGGTGCTGCGGTCCGTTTTTCGGACCGCGGCCCGGTTCCCGAGCACGGCGCCGTTCTATGCTCAAGCACTGGATGTATGCTGGGCCGCCCTCAGTGGGAGGGAATTCCCTCCCCTGTATGACGCGGCTCCGTTAGAATAAATGGAGCCGCGTCATACAGGGGAGGGGATTCCCTCCCACTCGGGGCGGGCCGGCCCACCTCCAGTGCTTGAGCACCGGCCGGTTCCGGTGCAAAGAATGGCACCGTGCACGGGAACCAGGCACCGGCTTCCCCGTGACGGCGCCGTTTGATCCATGGGTGCAGCTTAAAGAGGATGTACCTGGTGGTACATCCTCTTTAAGGCTATGTTCACACGCTGTGAACATCCGGCCGTTCCGTGACCGGGTCACGGAACGGCCGGTCTCAGCTCGAATCATCCCGGACGGTACTTAAAGGTCAACTCCCGCGGGAACCCCCCCCCCCAATAAAAAAAACACAGACACCATACTCACCATCCCTCCGGTGACGATCGCCACTCCATTCGCCCGCCGTCCGCCTCACCGTCACCACCGTCCAGCGATGTCTCTGACTTCCGGGTCCTGGGGATGGAAAAGGCTGCCAGTGCGCTTGCGCACCGGCAGCCTTTTCATTGGCTGGAGCGCATCACATGGCTTCCAGCAACCTCAGCCAATCAGGGCTGAGCAAGCTGGAAGCTATGTGATGCGCTCCAGCCAATGAAAAGGCTGCTGGTGCGCATGTGCACCAGCAGCCTTTTCCGTCCCATTCACTCTCTATGAAGACGCCGAGGAGGAAGAAGACTGACACTGACGTCGGGGTCCGAAAGTGGGGGAAGGGGGCCAGACCGGGTATTTAACCACATTACAAAGTTATATAACTTTGTAGTGTGAGTTAAATAAGCTAAAAAAAAATTTCGTGGGAGTTGTCCTTTAAGTACCGGCCGGGTGATCTTTCCGGGCGGGGAGCTCTGATGCGGGCGCATCAGCACGCGCCCGCATCAGAGCTTCCCATAGCCCACAGTGAAGCAAGCAGCCGGAGCCGCTCGCTTCACTGTGTGAACTGACAGGTCTTTCTGTGGCCGTAATTCACTAAATTCCGGCCGCAGAAAACTGACATGTAATTTTTTTCCGGCGCCGCACAGGATCCCGGCCGGAGCGCATACGAGGTGTGTACGCTCCGGCCGGGATCCCATTAAAAATAAAGCTATGTCCCACCCCGCAAAACTACGGCCGTAGTTCTGCGGCAAGAACTACGGCCGTAGTTTTACGTGGTGTGAACATAGCCTAAACCTTTGTGCTGGTGATATTAGTCCTCTCACTGCTGTTATTGAGCTTTGGAGAGTCCTCTTCATAGTTGACATCTATTTCTTATTCTTTCCATTTCACAGGGCGAGGACCAGAGCAGGGCTGCTTGCCACCAGTACCAGTACTTTTCTGGCCAACCAAAGCATATACTTCTCCATGCTAGGTACTACGTGAGCAGAAAAGGAAAAAAGTACAGTATCACAGTAGGTAGTGGGTTAGACTACTACTGTTGAGCTGTTACTGCTACTATGCTATAGGGAGGGAAGCATTACACTGCAGCACTGTGAACATACATCAGCAGATACACTGATATTTTCACAAGGCATAGCTGGCCAGAACTTTACAAGATGGCAAGGGACAAGAGGATGTCTTGATTTATTTTTTAGAAACAGTGTGTGGATCATGTGGAGAACATAGAGAGGCCCAGCTTTCTCAGGCTCTCTTTGTCTCTCCTCCACATGGAACTTGCTAAGCCCCACTTCCTGTAATTTGTCCTGCTTTGTAAGGGCCCGTTCACACTACGGAATCAGCGCAGAGATAATGGAGACAGATTTTCCCTGACAACAGGCAAATGACAGCTGCTTGCAGAGAAGTGGGACACCTAGTGGTCAAGTCTTCAGAGCTCATTATCAGCAAGTATTGTGATGTGATGAGGGCAGCTGTTTGAAATAATAGTGCCCAACTGCCCATAGGGAAAGAAGTTGGGTCCTGTGGACAGAAGTAATGTCACACTGACCCTTAAGGGTTTCCCTGCGGGGATGAGCAGCGGAATCCGCAACAAGTGCGTTTTTTTCTCAGTGTGCACATACCCGAATGGTCTCCTGCTGAGTTTTATTCCAATAGAATGTCAGTATATTTATTGCATTTGAAAAGCATCACACAATTTAGTCTACAGTATATTTCACTTTTATACTTTATTTTTCTGATTTATTCTGCAAGTTTAATTCCGTTTATATCTGTGTTCATGTCCATTTCAAAGCCTTTTTACCTTGGATATTGGGTTCTTTAGTCTTGGGGTAGTGAATATGTTTGACCTCTTTTACTTGGGTCACTGCCCACATCTTCACATTGACAAGTTAAGATGAGATGTCCTAACACTGGCAGAAGGATCCACTCAGTGCAGCCATCCTCTTAATGCACTATAATTCTGTGCGGTGGGTTTAACCCTGGATTTGCTGGATTGTAGTTTTCTAGAAGGTAATTTTTCTCATGTTTCTCCTGTCATTTTTAAGCAGTTCAGCGCTGGTATTTGGCCCTTGCTTTGTGATTGTACATTTTCATTGTAACTTTTCTTTCTCTCTTATTTTCTATTTTTACTTTGTTTTATCACTCTAGCATTAAGTTAAGTGAATAAGCCCCTGGCAGATGCTATGTAAACACATTGGGGCACATTTACTATTGCATATGTGATGGAATGCTGGAATAATCTGCACAAAAGAATTGGCTTACGGTGCGTTAACACGTACATGATCTGCAGCAGATTGATGGCGCAGATTTGAATCTGCACCAGATCCACAGCAGATCTGCAGCTGATCCGCAGCAGATCCACAGCAGATCTGCAACTGATCCTCAGCAGATTTGATGGCCCAGATTGTATTTGCTTTGAATCTGCAACTTCAAATCCGCGCCATCAAATCTGCTGCAGATCCTTTACGTGTGAATGACTTCTATTAAGGGTGCGCTCACACGCACAGGATCTGCAGAATATTTGATGGCACAGATTTGAAGTTGCAGATTCAATGCAAAGCAACTCTGGGCCATCAAATCTGCTGCAGATCTGCTGCGCATTCAAATCTACGCTATGAAATCTGCTGCAGATCTGCTTCAGATCCTGTACATGTGAACGCACCCTAAGAGTTTTAGAGGTGCTTTTCTGTGGTGACTTAGCGTATAGGGGGTGCAGTTTCTGAAATGGGGTTGGTGTAAGGTGCACCAGAATTCTGGTGAAAGATTGTGCTGCAGTTTGAGCCAACTAATAGCTGTCTCAAACATAGACTAGACAATGTAAGAATGTGACAGATTTATCAAACAGCCTGGGCCATTGCAAATCATTTGGTGTATTCTTTGACTGTCTAGTTGCAGTTTACCCGGTCTATGAATTACAGTTGTAGTGAATTTGGACCATTAAGTTCACAGTGACTCCTTGCTGGGCAGAAATAGAAGGATGAAGGTCAAGGCGGAATACAGTGAAACCTCTTGGAGAGGACCACCCATAATTGCAGTGAAAAGTAGTCTTGTAGGGGGTGGTCTTCTCTAAGGTGGGCAGTTTGATAATAAATGATAAAAAAAAGACTAAAACTAAGTGGTCACGAAAAATCTGATCAGGACAAGGGGTGATCTCAGTTACTATACAGGTTGTAAGGTATGTACTGTAGATCAAATCTGTACATCAGATGTGTATATTCTTTGCAACTTTACATTTATTCTGGTTGTTCTCTTATTCTATTACCAGTACTGTACTAATAGGCCCCTGCTTATGTATCCATGTAACTGCTTGGTGATTTCCCCGGCCGCTGACTTACCACTTTCCTAACCTTATAGATTTTTTCCCACAGTCTGCCAGTTTTAGCTCTGGAAGACGATTGACCTCTGTCTGTGAGGGCGCTTAGACTTAGCAGCCGCTCGCACCCAGAGTCTCCTTAATGCAAATCAGAGGTTAAGGACAGGGCCTCACAAAATGATCCTAGGTATTAACTGGAGGAAGTCGACCTTTGACCCTGCAAAAAAAAATTATGCTGATGAATGATGGAAGGTGTTGTGATGGCTGTTTTATTATTCCGGGTGATAAACACCTGCAATGCTAGACAAGCGCAATGTCCTTTTAAATCTCCACCACACTCCCCCCTCCCTGCCCTTGCTCGATTCCCATCTTTGTGTGACAGTTTTATTGGCAGGCGAGCTACGCTAGAAGGATTGGACGCCATTTACAGGGCCGGGGCCATGACTTTTCTGGGAGACAGTTAACATAAATTCACTTGATGGATCGGGGGGATCAGTCCATTCAACCTGTGGCGGATACATTCAGATCTGGGCAATAACATTCGCTGTGCTGGCGCTGAGTCCCATTAAGTGGTGCTTATTTATAACACAGCGGCGCAGGGCTGCGGCGCGGAGAATGCAGCTCCTGCCTCCATCATGTAATTTTATGAAGAGCATTAAAGCGGCTCCTGTAATTTGCACCTTTTTATTCATTAGGCCCAGCCGCAGCCATAAGTCAGGGATGCAGTGGGATATGGACGCGGCGCAGGAAGATAAAGCGGCGACAGGCCAGATGTATTTTTACATTAGTGCGCCTTTACTATAGTTTATGTGGAGAGAGAGGAATATAAATTGCATTATTAAATATGAAGCACTCTTCCAGGGATGTGGCGCCTGCTGATTTGGAGAGGAGATAGTAATCAGCCAGGAGGGGAGGAATGTTCCCTCCTAATTTCTCAGGGGTCAGCGTGGAAATTGCCTGATATTTATTAAGTTCGTCTCCTGTAATTGCTTGTTTAGATCTGAGATCAGCACAGCAATAAGATTCCATTACAGCCATTATGTGTGATTCTGTGAGTGCTGGCATCCGGTTAACTGCTTCATTACATAATTGTAAACACCCCCCCCTTTCCCAGCCTCCAAAATATGGCCCATATACATATATATATAGAACCACAAATCACGAGATGTGAACTGTGAGGTGCAGCAGAATCTATTGTAATCTATATGGTTAGCTCATCGGCATTTATGCAGGATCTGCGGATTTTATTTGTGTTCAGTCACAAGAATATCTGCATCTTCTAATCTGCACCATCAAATCTGCTGAGGATCCTGTACGTGTGAAAGGACCCTTAGGGCCCTATTCCACTGGACGATTATCGTTCAGATTATCGTTAAATCGTTCGAATCTAAACGATAATCGTTCGGTTGAAATGCAGTTAACGATTAACGACCGAACGAGAAATCGTTGATCGCTTTAAAAGACCTGGACTTATTTTTATCGTTGCTCGTTCGCAAATCGTTCGCGTTGAATAAGACATCGTTCGGTCGTTCGCAATAGATACGAATGCAATAGCGAATAAATAGCGAAGAAAAAACGATCGCAATTACGATCATAAGTAACGATTATCGTTCAATGGAAATGAGTGAACGTTTTCAGGTCTTTCGCAATAGTGGTCGTTTGAGATCGTTAATCGTTAATGATATGCAAACGATAATCGTTTGGTGGAATAGGGCCCTTAGGGACAGTTTGTAGATGCAGGAAATGTATCTGCTGTTAAACTATTGCCCTGGACAGCGCTACTTCTGAGGTTCTTGCCCTAAGCCGATCCAATGTTCATTATGTTTCAATCCCACTCTGCCTACATATATCCCCCCTCTCTCTCACCCTTCTATCTATTTCTCTATCTGGGCTTTCCCCCTTGGTGGACCTTGAGCTGGAGCCAGGCCTCCATGTTTAGTAGCTCCAGGCTGACATAAATTACCCCTTTAGGGTATGTTCACACTGAGCAATAAGTGAGGAATTTCCTGCAAAATCTGTGCTTAATTTAAAGGGAACCAATCACACCGAATATGCCCCTAATGTTAAGGAAACATGCCGGTACATCGCCCAGCACGCTTCCCAAACATGCCCCCGTCCCCTCCTTGGTTATGCCGCAATCTTACATTTTTGAAGTCTCGCGCTGTATGGTAATAAGGTGTAAGTAGTCATGGTGTGGGCGGCTGTAGTCATGGTGTGGGCGGCTGTAGTCATGGTCCTGGGCGGCTGTGAACGCTGTAATCACTCCCAGAGGGGTGTGATTGAAGGAACTGGCACTGCTGATGTCACCCGTGGATTGCGTTCCACGTCGGCGGCGTGGCGACGTCCTTAGCACGCCGCGCATGCGCAGTACGGCAGGAGAAGATGCTGATGTTCTGCGCTTGCACGGCGTGCTAAAGACGTCACAGTGCCGCCGACGTGAATGCAGTCCCCCGGGTGAAGTTGGCAGAGCCAGCTACTTCAATCACGCCCCTCTGGGCGTGATTACAGCGTTCACAGCTGCCCAGGACCATGACTACAGCCGCCCACACCATGACTACATATGCCCACCGTGACTACTTACACCTTATTACCATACAGCGCGGGACTTAAAAAATGTAAGATTGCGGCATAACCAAGAAGGGGACGGAGGGTAAAGGGGGATGTTTGGGAAGCGTGCTGGGCGATGTACCAGTATGTTTCCTTAACATTAGGGTCATATTCGGTGTGATTGGTTCCCTTTAATGCATATTCTGCTTTAAATTCCCCCTATAAAATATGCACAGAGCAATGTCCCATTGTGTTCAATAGGATTTCTGCTCTTCTGTTCACCCGGCAGAATTTACATGCGTAATATTCCACCGTGGACCTGCTTTCCACCCAAAGAATTGCCATGTCAATTACTTGAGTTGATTCTGCTAGAAAAATCCCCTAGAATTTAACAGGGCTTTAAATTTCCGCTATATGCCGCGGAATATGTGCGGAAATTCATAACTCGGAATTCTGCGCTATGTCCCTTTTTGTTGCCTTGCTTATTGAGCACCACTGGAGCAACGCTGCTGAGTAAGATCTACAGCTTCAGTGTCTCCAATTCAGATCAAAGACGAATCTAGAGTTTATGGATTATCCCTGGAGGCATTTGTGATCTCAGTGGGAGACAGAGAGCTGCATCAGCTCAGCATCGCTGTGTTCCGCTCTCCCTCCCTCTTTGCCAAACCAGGAAGTGAGAGTGGGACACAGCAATGCCAAGCAGAATACAGCAGGTGAGAAAACCCCTTTAGCAACCTTAGTTGGCACTCTATGCTATTTGCATATGGTGCTACAGACACCATTGTACAAGGTACTGTCAGTGTGCTAGCATCAGTGGTCACGTACACAGCTGTATGCAAAGTTGCTGATTTGGTGCTGGTTATATCTGGTAAATATATCCCAGAATCAATTACCCTGGTGGGCCTAAGGTACCCCAGTCTGACACTGCTCTAGGACTCTCCCATCTCATAGCTCTGCCTGAAAATATCTATTTTTATCCTTCAATCTAACTCTGTCTGTATATCTGTCTGTACCAATGTCCAGTATGATATCATAGATCTGCCCAATAATATTTATCTATCTGTCTACTATTTTGCTATCTATCTCTTTCTCTACCCATAAGCATGTAGGATGTGTGCCCCAGAACGGAACCATTTTCTCATTTCTGGTTACTGCTAATCATTAATGGATCCCATTAGACCACAGCATCGTCCATCTTTTTTCTGCTCTGTAGATTTATCTTGATTTCAGCGTGGATATTGACTGCGCTCTGAGGTTAGACGTTGTAATTTGCTGCCTCGTGGGGCTTCAATGCTGCCTGTAATTGTATTATAATGCCCCTACCTGAAAGCCGAGACAATTAAGCTGTCTTTCCCAGATCAATGCTGTCGATGTGAGAGGTTTATTGGTCCATCATCCTCCCCTCCCTTAGATGCCCCCGTCCCCCTAACCTGCTGCTTCAACCAAGACTCAGCGACCTGTGGCTCTGCAGTTGCTGAAGAACTACAATTGTCAGCATGTTCTGGCAACCTGAGAGACAGAATGATTTCCTTTGTTACATGCAGTGGCCATTACATTGGAGAGACATCTCTATTAATTGCTTTATACCGACTTTATATTCATTGTTGTATGGTAAATTTACAGGATAATGCTGTGTGGGTCTGACATCTGGTTTCCTTATATCTAGATCGTATGGCTGTATGCCTTTTTCACACTTCATATCGCAGTGTAAGTCCCAGATGTCTATGACTGATGAATGTTCCAGCATCTTTCATCCTTAT
The DNA here is from genome assembly GCF_027789765.1 of Dendropsophus ebraccatus. Taxonomy (NCBI): domain Eukaryota; kingdom Metazoa; phylum Chordata; class Amphibia; order Anura; family Hylidae; genus Dendropsophus; species Dendropsophus ebraccatus. The sequence continues at coordinate 95,620,230 of NC_091457.1, forward strand.
GCTTCCCTGTTAGGCCTCATTCACAAATGTGTCACAGCGCCGTTTAGGTGCTTCATTGTAGAATATGTTTAAACAGTCATATATTCAAGTAGATCTTTTTTTTTTTTTCTGGTTAAATCCTCCTAAATAATCAAGCACCTAAAGGAACCCCAACCCCAATCCCTAAAGTCAGTTGGATGAACAGTACTGCTTCATTTCTTGGCTTTGAGTGGAATTTGCATTGGAGGCCCTGACATAGATGTAAATGAGGCCTTAAAAACACTTTTTGTTGATCAATGGTAACATTTTGCATTTGGGCCTTTAGTCTATGGACACAAACAACAATGTTCCCTATCACTGACGGCAAGCAGAGATTCAGAAAATTGTGAGGAATGGAATTTCTAATGATTTAAATAAATGGGTCTGAGCTTCGTCGTCTTTACCTAATCTCCTTCTTCTGAGGCCAGTTTTTTTCTGCAAGCTCCGCCAGGAAGACATACCGTGCCAGATGGCAGTGTCTCCACAGGGCATCAAAAGAGCCATTAATTAATTAACTTTCATCATTGTTTTGTGCAGAGCTTCTGTCTGCTTCTCTGTCCTTTAGGATGAGAGCTATGTACAGTCGGGAAGGCCCTACATGACCTCTGATAGAAAACCTAAGATGCAGCAGGATGACTATGGTTCAGTGCAGACTCCCATATCTGTCTAGCTGTCTGCCCTACATCCCAAGTCTATCATTTACATATTGAGAAAAAGGCCTGAGAGAGAGGGAGACACACACACACACACTTTTTAAAATTACTCTGAAAACAAAAAAATATATATTCAAATAAAAAAGCTCTTTCTCTTCTGCAAAGATGCTATTTAGTCTTAGGGTATAAACCCACACACCGTATACGCAGCGTATTTACTGCTGCGATACGCAGCAAATACGCATCAAATACGCAAAAAATACGCAGCAGATTAGATCTAAATAACTGAACACAGCGTCAAATCTAAACCATCACATCTGCTACGTATTTGTTGCGTATCTGCTGCGTATACGGTGTGTGGGTTTGTACCCTTAGGGTATAAACACACACACACCGTATACGCAGCAGATCTGCAGCAGATTTGATACTGTGTTCAGTTATATAGATCTAATCTGCTGGGTATCTGCTGCGTATCGCAGCAGTAAATACGCAGCGTATACGGTGTGTGTGTTTGTACCCTTATAGTACAAATCAAACTAAGAAATGTATAAAAATAAATAAAAATCCATGTCTCTTCCTTATCCTGTGCCTGGCTCATACACCTTATAACTAAAAAAGCCAAACAACTGACAGTATAAGGTTTTTGGGTGTCCTGGTGATATCAGTAGATAGAAGGTTCGAGTACGATGGACCCTATTGTTCACGAGAGAGATAGGCCGCCCGAGCAGTTTGGCTGCATCCTACCTGTCCCCTCTCCACAGGAAAAACATGATTATTCAGCCGTGCTAAATAAGTGCAAGTTCATGATGAAGCCGGGAAAGATAACTTTTAGCCAAACAACTGGCTTCAGCAGGAGCCTCCCCCCCTTGGTTCTGGAAATGAACTTCTGCAGATTTGTACAGTAATGTTTGTTTGAAGACCCTGCAGAAAATATCATCATTCTTATTTAATGTTACTTTAAAGGACAGTAAAAAGTAGACTGCACCTAGGGCATGTTTTGCCCAGATTCTCTTTTACTTATTAGAGCCCATACTGAAACATAATCTGTTTATATTTTCTGATTGTATGACAGCCATTATAGCTGAGCTGTTTTATACTGTTTTATACTTTGCAGCAAGCCCCATGGACTCAGACGGTAGTGAACAGGATCTTTTCCATTGACATGAATTGGAGACACTACTGAGGCTATTCTTTGACCTTTGAAGAGGTCATTTCACGGGGAGGAAGGGGGGGTTAAGGCAGCCGCCTCTATAAAAAAAAATAGACAGGAATGCGCTATAGTGTAAATGGCAGAGTATATAGCCATTGTATGAAATATATGTGAACTGCCCACCCGATTGTGTTGTGCAATCTGAGGTACAGTGCTAAGAGAATAAAGCACAGAGAAAGCTTATTGGAATAAGAAACATAAAACTGTTTGCTGGGCCAGTCTGGCCCCTTTGACAGGGCTTCTCTACCTCGTCTTCACAGATTCCCTCTCCACCCAATCATCACAGGAGTTCCCTTCTTCTATCATCTCTCTGCGCTGTCTTCAAAGGATCCTTCTTCTCCTCATCATTACAGGACCTGCTTTTCCCCATCATAACAGAATCCCTTTTCTTCCCATCATCACAGACATTCCTTTCTCCTGTCATTACTAGAGCTCCTTCACGAGGCTGAAGTTGGTTTCTTATTCGGCCAGTTTCTTATTCGGGGCTGAAGTTGGTTTCTTATTCGGCAGTTTCTTATTCAGAGGATTTTTCTTTTTCCTGTTTTAGCTATTATTCTTACAGAAAATGAATAATATTCATACCCTACCGTAAGTGAGGGGCCTTGAGGGGACTGGTGATAAAAATGGCAAAAAAGATCCCACGGTTGGCATAAAAATGGGCATGAAAGTAAAACCACAAAATTATTATTTAAAAATAAAATTGACTTTGGGCCACTGATCTCACACTGATAATACACAGAGAGGGATGCCCCGCATCATACCCAAGAGAGTCCAGCCTGGCCCAAAGTGGTTCTAGGTATAAAAACTGGCGTCAAAGTGGGCACATAGCCATTTTTCATGATTTGAATAAGTAACAGGTATTTTCAAAGGGTTAAATGAGTTTGGGCCACTGATCTCACACTGATAATACACAGAGAGGGATCCCCCGCATCACATCCAAGAGAGTCCAGCCTGGCCCAAAGTGGTTCTGGGTATAAAAACTGGCATCAAAGTGGGCAGATTGGCATTTTTTCCTAATTTGAATAAGTAACAGCTGTTTTCAAAGGGTTAAATGAGTTTGGGCCACGGATCTCACATTGATATTGCACAGAGAGGGATGCCCCGCATCAGATCCAAGAGAGTCCAGCCTGGCCCAAAGTGGTTTTTGGTATAAAAACTGGCATCAAAGTGGGCAGATTGGCATTTTTTCCCAATTTGAATAAGTAACAGCTGTTTTCAAAGGGTTAAATGAGTTTGGGCCACTGATCTCACACTGATAATACACAGAGAGGGATGCCCCGCATCATACCCAAGAGAGTCCAGCCTGGCCCAAAGTGGTTCTGGGTATAAAAACTGGCATCAAAGTGGGCACATAGCCATATTTCATGATTTGAATAAGTAACAGCTATTTTCAAAGGGTTCAGTGAGTTTGGGCCACTGATCTCACACTACGTACACACAGATAGGCATGCCCCGCATTACATCCAAGAGAGTCCAGCCTGGCCCAAAGTGGTTCTGGGTATAAAAACTGGCATCAAAGTTGGCAGATTGGCATTTTTCCCAATTTGAATAAGTAACAGGTATTTTCAAAGGGTTAAATGAGTTTGGGCCACTGATCTCACACTGATAATACACAGAGAGGGATGCCCCGCATCACATCCAACAGAGTCCAGCCTGGCCCAAAGTGGTTCTGGGTATAAAAACTGGCATCAAAGTGGGCAGATTGGCATTTTTTCCTAATTTGAATAAGTAACAGCTGTTTTCAAAGGGTTAAATGAGTTTGGGCCACTGATCTCACACTACGTACACACAGATAGGCATGCCCCGCATCAGATCCAAGAGAGTCCAGCCTGGCCCAAAGTGGTTCTGGGTATAAAAACTGGCATCAAAGTGGGCACATAGCCATTTTTCATTATTTGAATAAGTAACAGCTATTTTCAAAAAGGGTTAAATGAGTTTGGGCCACTGATCTCACACTAGGTACACACAGATAGGCATGCCCCGCATTACATCCAAGAGAGTCCAGCCTGGCCCAAAGTGGTTCTGGGTATAAAAACTGGCATCAAAGTGGGCACATAGCCATTTTTCATGATTTGAATAAGTAACAGCTATTTTCAAAGGGTTAAATGAGTTTGGGCCACTGATCTCACACTACGTACACACAGATAGGCATGCCCCGCATCAGATCCAAGAGAGTCCAGCCTGGCCCAAAGTGGTTCTGGGTATAAAAACTGGCATCAAAGTGGGCAGATGGGCATTTTTGTCCTATTTTGAATAAGTAACAGGTGTTTTCAAAGGGTTAAATGAGTTTGGGCCACTGATCTCACACTGATAATACACAGAGAGGGATGCCCCGCATCACATCCAAGAGAGTCCAGCCTGGCCCAAAGTGGTTCTGGGTATAAAAACTGGCATCAAAGTGGGCACAGAGCCATTTTTCATGATTTGAATAAGTAACAGCTATTTTCAAAGGGTTAAATGAGTTTGGGCCACTGATCTCACACTGATAATACACAGAGAGGGATGCCCCGCATCATACCCAAGAGAGTCCAGCCTGGCCCAAAGTGGTTCTGGGTATAAAAACTGGCATCAAAGTGGGCACAGAGCCATTTTTCATGATTTGAATAAGTAACAGCTATTTTCAAAGGGTTAAATGAGTTTGGGCCACTGATCTCACACTACATACACACAGACAGGCATGCCCCGCATTACATCCAAGAGAGTCCAGCCTGGCCCAAAGTGGTTCTGGGTATAAAAACTGGCATCAAAGTGGGCACATAGGCATTTTTCATGATTTGAATAAGTAACAGCTGTTTTCAAAGGGTTAAATGAGTTTGGGCCACTGATCTCACACTGATAATACACAGAGAGGGATGCCCCGCATCACATCCAAGAGAGTCCAGCCTGGCCCAAAGTGGTTCTGGGTATAAAAACTGGCATCAAAGTGGGCAGATTGGCATTTTTGTCCTATTTTGAATAAGTAACAGGTGTTTTCAAAGGGTTAAATGAGTTTGGGCCACTGATCTCACACTGATAATACACAGAGAGGGATGCCCCGCATCACATCCAAGAGACTCCAGCCTGGCCCAAAGTGGTTCTGGGTATAAAAACTGGCATCAAAGTGGGCACATAGCCATTTTTCATGATTTGAATAAGTAACAGCTATTTTCAAAGGGTTAAATGAGTTTGGGCCACTGATCTCACACTACGTACACACAGATAGGCATGCCCCGCATCACATCCAAGAAAGTCCAGCCTGGCCCAAAGTGGTTCTGGGTATAAAAACTGGCATCAAAGTGGGCAGATTGGCATTTTTTCCTAATTTGAATAAGTAACAGCTGTTTTCAAAGGGTTAAATGAGTTTGGGCCACTGATCTCACACTGATAATACACAGAGAGGGATGCCCCGCATCACATCCAAGAGAGTCCAGCCTGGCCCAAAGTGGTTCTGGGTATAAAAACTGGCATCAAAGTGGGCAGATTGGCATTTTTTCCTAATTTGAATAAGTAACAGCTGTTTTCAAAGGGTTAAATGAGTTTGGCCACTGATCTCACACTGATAATACACAGAGAGGGATGCCCCGCATCACATCCAAGAGAGTACAGCCTGGCCCAAAGTGGTTCTTGGTATAAAAACTGGCATCAAAGTGGGCAGATGGGCATTTTTGTCCTATTTTGAATAAGTAACAGGTGTTTTCAAAGGGTTAAATGAGTTTGGGCCACTGATCTTACACTGATAATACACAGAGAGGGATGCCCCACATCACATCTAAGAGAGTCCAGCCTGGCCCAAAGTGGTTCTGGGTATAAAAACTGGCATCAAAGTGGGCAGATTGGCATTTTTTCCTAATTTGAATAAGTAACAGCTGTTTTCAAAGGGTTAAAGGAGTTTGGGCCACTGATCTCACACTACATACACACAGATAGGCATACCCCGCATCACATCCAAGAAAGTCCAGCCTGGCCCAAAGTGGTTCTGGGTATAAAAACTGGCATCAAAGTGGGCAGATGGGCATTTTTGTCCTATTTTGAATAAGTAACAGGTGTTTTCAAAGGGTTAAATGAGTTTGGGCCACTGATCTCACACTGATAATACACAGAGAGGGATGCCCCGCATCATACCCAAGAGAGTCCAGCCTGGCCCAAAGTGGTTCTGGGTATAAAAACTGGCATCAAAGTGGGCACATAGCCATTTTTCATGATTTGAATAAGTAACAGCTATTTTCAAAGGGTTAAATGAGTTTGGGCCACTGATCTCACACTACGTACACACAGACAGGCATGCCCCGCATCACATTCAAGAGAGTCCAGCCTGGCCCAAAGTGGTTCTGGGTATAAAAACTGGCATCAAAGTGGGCAGATTGGCATTTTTTCCTAATTTGAATAAGTAACAGCTGTTTTCAAAGGGTTAAATGAGTTTGGGCCACTGATCTCACACTACATACACACAGATAGGCATACCCCGCATCACATCCAAGAAAGTCCAGCCTGGCCCAAAGTGGTTCTGGGTATAAAAACTGGCATCAAAGTGGGCAGATGGGCATTTTTGTCCTATTTTGAATAAGTAACAGGTGTTTTCAAAGGGTTAAATGAGTTTGGGCCACTGATCTCACACTGATAATACACAGAGAGGGATGCCCCGCATCATACCCAAGAGAGTCCAGCCTGGCCCAAAGTGGTTCTGGGTATTTTGTGAATAAATGTTTAGCGCCGCACTACCCCTTTAAGCAAACAGGGCTAAAGTACTCAGGAGGCATTTGTCAGCATAACAGGATCCCAGAATTAGCTGTCCCATCTCGTCTTATTAAACATTTCTCGGCTAACCCTGAATACATTTCTATAATAACAATACCTGCAGCAATGTTTTCTGCTGACAGGTCTGCTTTAGGCTATGTTAGGCCTCATTCACACATCCATAGTTCAGCCAGTGAATACGGACCTGTAATGGTGGACCGCACTATGAATGTGCAGTAACAGTGCTACGCAGTTTACGGAGCACTATGTAGAAGACAATGATTCGTGCCGCAAATGCAAGTCCGCACTATAATCTATCCTTTATTTTTTTGTAGCGCGGGACGTGGACCTGAACACTTGTACAGATGTGTGAACAGGGCCATTGAAATATATTTGTCCTATGTGTTGCCTGCAATGTCAGGGTCCCCTTGTAGCCATATAGGACCCCTTTGTAGCCAGTAAGACCGCCCTTGTAGCCAGCAGAACCTGATTACGGGAGCATTGATGTCCCTGTACCCAGTGGGATTAGCAGATGCATGCTGCAATACTAATGATCGCACTGCGCACGTGTAGGAAGGCCGTTCTGGGTACGAGAGATGGCTTTGCCCCCAAGTGCTGACGTCACCATACCCAAGAAGATGAAAGGAAGTAGGACATCACTGTAAGAAAGGTTGCATCATGTGACTGGACCAGCAATCTCCGAGTAAAGCCAACAAGGAATATATAAGTTCTTTAGTTAAGGGTTAATTTTCGTTCTTTTTTTTTTCAATTTTTCCAGGATAACCCTTTAGGCTATGTTTAAACAAAGTAAAAATAAGGGCAAATAATGACCATTATTAAAGGGGAACTGTCAGCCAGTTAGATTAATCTAAACTGCTGATAGCTCCTTATTGCACCAAAAACACCATGGATAAAGGTGTGTTTTACCTTAATCCTCATTACCGTTTCAGTAAAGTTTGGCATTTGCTCCAAAGTCTGGTAAGGACCCACAGGGCATCTCTCTCTGTGTATTATCAGTGTGAGATCAGTGGCCCAAACTCATTTAACCCTTTGAAAATAGCTGTTACTTATTCAAATCAGGAAAAAATTCAAATCTGCCAACTTTGATGCCAGTTTTTATACCCAGAACCAGTTTGGGCCAGGCTGGACTCTGTTGGATGTGATGCGGGGCATGCCTATCTGTGTATTATCAATGTGAGATCAGTGGCCCAAACTCATTTAACCCTTTGAAAACACCTGTTACTTATTCAAAATAGGACAAAAATGCCCATCTGCCCACTTTGATGCCAGTTTTTATACCCAGAACCACTTTGGGCCAGGCTGGACTCTCTTGGATCTGATGCGGGGCATCCCTCTCTGTGTATAATCAGTGTGAGATCAGTGGCCCAAACTCATTTAACCCTTTGAAAATAGCTGTTACTTATTCAAATCATGAAAAATGGCTATGTGCCCACTTTGATGCCAGTTTTTATACCCAGAACCACTTTGGGCCAGGCTGGACTCTCTTGGATGTAATGCGGGGCATCCCTCTCTGTGTATAATCAGTGTGAGATCAGTGGCCCAAACTCATTTAACCCTTTGAAAATAGCTGTTACTTATTCAAATCATGAAAAATGGCTATGTGCCCACTTTGATGCCAGTTTTTATACCCAGAACCACTTTGGGCCAGGCTGGACTCTCTTGGATGTGATGCGGGGCATCCCTCTCTGTATAATATCAGTGTGAGATCAGTGGCCCAAACTCATTTAACCCTTTGAAAACAGCTGTTACTTATTCAAATTAGGAAAAAATGCCAATCTGCCCACTTTGATGCCAGTTTTTATACCCAGAACCACTTTGGGCCAGGCAGGACTCTCTTGGATGTGATGTGGGGCATCCCTCTCTGTGTATTATCAGTGTGAGATCAGTGGCCCAAACTCATTTAACCCTTTGAAAACAGCTGTTACTTATTCAAATCATGAAAAATGCCTATGTGCCCACTTTGATGCCAGTTTTTATACCCAGAACCACTTTGGGCCAGGCTGGACTCTCTTGGATGTAATGCGGGGCATGCCTATCTGTGTGTACGTAGTGTGAGATCAGTGGCCCAAACTCATTTAACCCTTTGAAAATAGCTGTTACTTATTCAAATCATAAAAAATGGCTCTGTGCCCACTTTGATGCCAGTTTTTATACCCAGAACCACTTTGGGCCAGGCTGGACTCTCTTGGGTATGATGCGGGGCATCCCTCTCTGTGTATTATCAGTGTGAGATCAGTGGCCCAAACTCATTTAACCCTTTGAAAACAGCTGTTACTTATTCAAATTAGGAAAAAATGCCAATCTGCCCACTTTGATGCCAGTTTTTATACCCAGAACCACTTTGGGCCAGGCTGGACTCTCTTGGATGTGATGCGGGGCATCCCTCTCTTTGTAATATCAATGTGAGATCAGTGGCCCAAACTCATTTAACCCTTTGAAAATAGCTGTTACTTATTCAAATCATGAAAAATGGCTATGTGCACACTTTGATGCCAGTTTTTATACCCAGAACCACTTTGGGCCAGGCTGGACTCTCTTGGTTGTGATGCGGGGCATCCCTCTCTGTGTAATATCAGTGTGAGATCAGTGGCCCAAACTCATTTAACCCTTTGAAAACAGCTGTTACTTATTCAAATTAGGAAAAAATGCCAATCTGCCCACTTTGATGCCAGTTTTTATACCCAGAACCACTTTGGGCCAGGCTGGACTCTCTTGGATGTGATGCGGGGCATGCCTATCTGTGTGTACGTAGTGTGAGATCAGTGGCCCAAACTCATTTAACCCTTTGAAAATAGCTGTTACTTATTCAAATCATGAAAAATGGCTATGTGCCCACTTTGATGCCAGTTTTTATACCCAGAACCACTTTGGGCCAGGCTGGACTCTCTTGGGTATGATGCGGGGCATCCCTCTCTGTGTATTATCAGTGTGAGATCAGTGGCCCAAACTCATTTAACCCTTTGAAAACAGCTGTTACTTATTCAAATTAGGAAAAAATGCCAATCTGCCCACTTTGATGCCAGTTTTTATACCCAGAACCACTTTAAGCCAGGCTGGACTCTCTTGGATGTGATGCGGGGCATCCCTCTCTGTGTAATATCAGTGTGAGATCAGTGGCCCAAACTCATTTAACCCTTTGAAAACAGCTGTTACTTATTCAAATTAGGAAAAAATGCCAATCTGCCCACTTTGATGCCAGTTTTTATACCCAGAACCACTTTGGGCCAGGCTGGACTCTCTTGGATGTGATGCGGGGCATGCCTATCTGTGTGTACGTAGTGTGAGATCAGTGGCCCAAACTCATTTAACCCTTTGAAAATAGCTGTTACTTATTCAAATTGGGAAAAATGCCAATCTGCCAACTTTGATGCCAGTTTTTATACCCAGAACCACTTTGGGCCAGGCTGGACTCTCTTGGATGTGATGCGGGGCATCCCTCTCTGTGTAATATCAGTGTGAGATCAGTGGCCCAAACTCATTTAACCCTTTGAAAACAGCTGTTACTTATTCAAATCATGAAAAATGCCTATGTGCCCACTTTGATGCCAGTTTTTATACCCAGAACCACTTTGGGCCAGGCTGGACTCTCTTGGATGTAATGCGGGGCATGCCTATCTGTGTGTACGTAGTGTGAGATCAGTGGCCCAAACTCATTTAACCCTTTGAAAATAGCTGTTACTTATTCAAATCATAAAAAATGGCTCTGTGCCCACTTTGATGCCAGTTTTTATACCCAGAACCACTTTGGGCCAGGCTGGACTCTCTTGGGTATGATGCGGGGCATCCCTCTCTGTGTATTATCAGTGTGAGATCAGTGGCCCAAACTCATTTAACCCTTTGAAAACAGCTGTTACTTATTCAAATTAGGAAAAAATGCCAATCTGCCCACTTTGATGCCAGTTTTTATACCCAGAACCACTTTGGGCCAGGCTGGACTCTCTTGGATGTGATTCGGGGCATCCCTCTCTTTGTAATATCAATGTGAGATCAGTGGCCCAAACTCATTTAACCCTTTGAAAATAGCTGTTACTTATTCAAATCATGAAAAATGGCTATGTGCACACTTTGATGCCAGTTTTTATACCCAGAACCACTTTGGGCCAGGCTGGACTCTCTTGGTTGTGATGCGGGGCATCCCTCTCTGTGTAATATCAGTGTGAGATCAGTGGCCCAAACTCATTTAACCCTTTGAAAACAGCTGTTACTTATTCAAATTAGGAAAAAATGCCAATCTGCCCACTTTGATGCCAGTTTTTATACCCAGAACCACTTTGGGCCAGGCTGGACTCTCTTGGATGTGATGCGGGGCATGCCTATCTGTGTGTACGTAGTGTGAGATCAGTGGCCCAAACTCATTTAACCCTTTGAAAATAGCTGTTACTTATTCAAATCAGGAAAAAATTCCAATCTGCCAACTTTGATGCCAGTTTTTATACCCAGAACCACTTTGGGCCAGGCTGGACTCTCTTGGATGTGATGCGGGGCATCCCTCTCTGTGTAATATCAGTGTGAGATCAGTGGCCCAAACTCATTTAACCCTTTGAAAACAGCTGTTACTTATTCAAATCATGAAAAATGCCTATGTGCCCACTTTGATGCCAGTTTTTATACCCAGAACCACTTTGGGCCAGGCTGGACTCTCTTGGATGTAATGCGGGGCATGCCTATCTGTGTGTACGTAGTGTGAGATCAGTGGCCCAAACTCATTTAACCCTTTGAAAATAGCTGTTACTTATTCAAATCATAAAAAATGGCTCTGTGCCCACTTTGATGCCAGTTTTTATACCCAGAACCACTTTGGGCCAGGCTGGACTCTCTTGGGTATGATGCGGGGCATCCCTCTCTGTGTATTATCAGTGTGAGATCAGTGGCCCAAACTCATTTAACCCTTTGAAAACAGCTGTTACTTATTCAAATTAGGAAAAAATGCCAATCTGCCCACTTTGATGCCAGTTTTTATACCCAGAACCACTTTGGGCCAGGCTGGACTCTCTTGGATGTGATTCGGGGCATCCCTCTCTTTGTAATATCAATGTGAGATCAGTGGCCCAAACTCATTTAACCCTTTGAAAATAGCTGTTACTTATTCAAATCATGAAAAATGGCTATGTGCACACTTTGATGCCAGTTTTTATACCCAGAACCACTTTGGGCCAGGCTGGACTCTCTTGGTTGTGATGCGGGGCATCCCTCTCTGTGTAATATCAGTGTGAGATCAGTGGCCCAAACTCATTTAACCCTTTGAAAACAGCTGTTACTTATTCAAATTAGGAAAAAATGCCAATCTGCCCACTTTGATGCCAGTTTTTATACCCAGAACCACTTTGGGCCAGGCTGGACTCTCTTGGATGTGATGCGGGGCATGCCTATCTGTGTGTACGTAGTGTGAGATCAGTGGCCCAAACTCATTTAACCCTTTGAAAATAGCTGTTACTTATTCAAATCATGAAAAATGGCTATGTGCCCACTTTGATGCCAGTTTTTATACCCAGAACCACTTTGGGCCAGGCTGGACTCTCTTGGGTATGATGCGGGGCATCCCTCTCTGTGTATTATCAGTGTGAGATCAGTGGCCCAAACTCATTTAACCCTTTGAAAACAGCTGTTACTTATTCAAATCATGAAAAATGGCTATGTGCCCACTTTGATGCCAGTTTTTATACTCAGAACCACTTTGGGCCAGGCTGGACTCTCTTGGGTATGATGCGGGGCATCCCTCTCTGTGTATTATCAGTGTGAGATCAGTGGCCCAAACTCATTTAACCCTTTGAAAACAGCTGTTACTTATTCAAATTAGGAAAAAATGCCAATCTGCCCACTTTGATGCCAGTTTTTATACCCAGAACCACTTTAAGCCAGGCTGGACTCTCTTGGATGTGATGCGGGGCATCCCTCTCTGTGTAATATCAGTGTGAGATCAGTGGCCCAAACTCATTTAACCCTTTGAAAACAGCTGTTACTTATTCAAATTAGGAAAAAATGCCAATCTGCCCACTTTGATGCCAGTTTTTATACCCAGAACCACTTTGGGCCAGGCTGGACTCTCTTAGATGTGATGCGGGGCATCCCTCTCTGTGTAATATCAATGTGAGATCAGTGGTTCAAACTCATTTAACCCTTTGAAAATAGCTGTTACTTATTCAAATCATGAAAAATGGCTATGTGCCCACTTTGATGCCAGTTTTTATACCCAGAACCACTTTGGGCCAGGCTGGACCCTGTTGGATGTGATGCGGGGCATCCCTCTCTGTGTATTATCAGTGTGAGATCAGTGGCCCAAACTCATTTAACCCTTTGAAAATACCTGTTACTTATTCAAATTGGGAAAAATGCCAATCTGCCAACTTTGATGCCAGTTTTTATACCCAGAACCACTTTGGGCCAGGCTGGACTCTCTTGGATGTAATGCGGGGCATGCCTATCTGTGTGTACGTAGTGTGAGATCAGTGGCCCAAACTCATTTAACCCTTTGAAAATAGCTGTTACTTATTCAAATCATGAAATATGGCTATGTGCCCACTTTGATGCCAGTTTTTATACCCAGAACCACTTTGGGCCAGGCTGGACTCTCTTGGGTTTGATGCAGGGCATCCCTCTCTGTGTATTGTCAGTGTGAGATCAGTGGCCCAAATTCATTTAACCCTTTGAAAACAGCTGTTACTTATTCAAATTAGGAAAAAATGCCAATCTGCCCACTTTGATGCCAGTTTTTATACCCAGAACCACTTTGGGCCAGGCTGGACTCTCTTGGGTATGATGCGGGGCATCCCTCTCTGTGCAATATCAATGTGAGATCCGTGGCCCAAACTCATTTAACCCTTTGAAAATACCTGTTACTTATTCAAATTAGGAAAAAATGCCAATCTGCCCACTTTGATGCCAGTTTTTATACCCAGAACCACTTTGGGCCAGGCTGGACTCTCTTGGGTATGATGCAGGGCATCCCTCTCTGTGTATTATCAGTGTGAGATCAGTGGCCCAAACTCATTTAACCCTTTGAAAATACCTGTTACTTATTCAAATCATGAAAAATGGCTATGTGCCCACTTTGATGCCAGTTTTTATACCCAGAACCACTTTGGGCCAGGCTGGACTCTCTTGGATGTGATGCGGGGGATCCCTCTCTGTGTATTATCAGTGTGAAATCAGTGGCCCAAACTCATTTAACCCTTTGAAAATACCTGTTACTTATTCAAATCATGAAAAATGGCTATGTGCCCACTTTGATGCCAGTTTTTATACCCAGAACCACTTTGGGCCAGGCTGGACTCTCTTGGGTATGATGCGGGGCATCCCTCTCTGTGTATTATCAGTGTGAGATCAGTGGCCCAAAGTCAATTTTATTTTTAAATAATAATTTTGTGGTTTTACTTTCATGCCCATTTTTATGCCAACCGTGGGGTCTTTTTTGCCATTTTTATCACCAGTCCTCTCAGGGCCCCTCACTTACGGTAGGGTATGAATATTATAATAGCTAAAACAGGAAAAAGAATAAGAAACTGCCGAATAAGAAACCAACTTCAGCCCCGAATAAGAAACTGGCCGAATAAGAAACCAACTTCAGCCTCGTAGCTCCTTCCTCCTTTTCTTCACAGGATCCCTCCTCCCCCATCATCCCATGATCACTCTCCTCCCCCCATCATCACATGATCCCTCTCCTCCCCATCATCACGGGATCTTTCATCCCTCCCTATCACACAGGCTCCCTTCTCCCTATCATCACAGGTCACAGGATCCCTCTTCTCTCTATCATCACAGGATCCCTCTCCTCCCCCCATCATCGCAGAATTCCTCTCCCCCCCACCATCGCAAAATCCCTCAACCCCCATCATTGCAGGATCCCTCTTCAGCCCCATCATTGCAGGTTCCCCCCATCATCCCAGGATCCCCCCCCCTTCCATCATCGCAGGATCCCTCTCCCCCCCCCCCCCATCATCGCAGGATTCCCCCCCCCCCCATTATTGCAGGATCCCCCCCCCAATCATTGCAGGATCTCCCCACCCATCATTGCAGGATCCCTTCCCCCCATCAATGCAGGATCTCCTCCCCCCATCACCTCAGGCTCCCTTCTCCCCATGATTGCGGGATCCCTCTCCTCCCCCCATCACCTCAGGATCCCTCTCCCCATCATTGCAGGATCCTTCTTCTCCCCCCATCACCTCAGGCTCCCTTCTCCCCATCATTGCAGGATCCCTCTCCTCCCCCCATCACCTCAGGCTCCCTTCTCCCCATCATTGCAGGATCCCTCTCCTCCCCCCATCACCTCAGGCTCCCTTCTCCCCATCATTGCAGGATCCCTCTCCTCCCTCCACCATTTCAGGATCCCTCTCCCTCCCCGTCATCACAGGATCTTTCTCCTCCCCCTGTCATTGCAGGATCCCTCTCCCTCCCCATCATCACATGATCCCTCTCCTCACCCCATCATCGCACACATTCTCTCCTCCCCATCATCACAGGAGCTTCTTCACATAATAAGACCCCTAGTGTTGAAGATTGTCTTTGGACACCTGCTGATCTGTCGCTGTGATTGTGTATAGTGCCATCTTTCTATGTCTCCTCTGGGGCGCATAAACCCCCGTTACTGGGAGATGTGGCATTTTAACATGTGGCACTTTGGCTTCTTTGTGCTTTCTAATTGCCCACTGTAGCGAGGGTGAAAAGGGCAGAGCGGAGGAGGCGAGAAGGTCACATCCTGCTACAGATAACCCTTTCTGTGCTGAAGAGGGAGCCATAATGTTATCTCTCACAGAGGAAAGAAAGGTTATGTGGAGTGGAAGGACCCCCCCTTCCTGTCTGTCAGATGTGGGGACCTTATTGTAGTAATTACTGCAGATCAGAATTAGGAGATGAGCAGGATATATGGCATCACTCTCCCACTGTACTCTGCCTCAACTTCACTTTATTTTCCTTTCCTTCTCATCTCATTTATGTAGTACCACAACTGTCAGCATGTGCATGTTTTGGAGGACATATTCATACACATGCAGAATGTCATTAGCGTTTGTAAGTGATTAAGGTGGGGAGGTCTACAGTTCACCTCCATTTGCACAGACTGCTTGATGTACTTGTAGTTCATCAGTCACAGGTCTTTCTCTTTTCTCAGCAGCTTTGGACACTGGACAGTCATTTAGGTGTTTGTCAGTCACTGGACGTCTCCCCCAGTCTATCAGCTTCTTGAGCACATTAATTATCAGTCTGTAATTGTGAGCTGTGTGGTGCACTGCATCCTGCTTCCGATGACACGTCTTCAATAAGCTGTTCTGCAGTAGCTTCTAATGCAGACAATTAGAGATTCAGCATGTGCAGCCTAGTCACCCAATATGTGGAATTGAGCGGCACATCAGTCATATGGTAACACCTGTCCACATTCAGCATCTCTGAGGACACGCAATGAAATCCTGTCATCCTACTGCAGGACAGAGGGAAACCCTAATAGAGACAGACAATATCTATCTATCTATCTATCTATCTATCTATCTATCTATCTATCTATCTATCTATCTATCTATCCATCCATCTATCGTGAGCACACAAAAATTAGATAACCATGGATGCTACCTGCCTAGTGGTTGTGTGGGGTTTTGTAGCTCTTCTCCATTCAGCTCAATAAATTGGAGATGCAGTATTGCCCAAAAACTGTTTCTAGAAGAAATCCGCTTTATTTTTCTAACCCTAGACAACCCCTTTTAGAATAAATATCTAATTGCATCATTAATGGGGTCCAAGAGTTGATGCCCCCATGATGACTGATAAGTGTCCAGGTGACTACCGGAGTCTTGGCTCATTGACCATTATGATACATGTCATCACAAGTTGAGCAACGCTACCGCACACTCATCTTCTCTCCCCAGTGTGGCCTCTGTTACATGCACACCCCTTTAGCCACAGTGGCTGATTTCTTATCCCTGAGTAAATTATGAGTGTAACCTATAAGGAAAAACGAAAGTCGCCAGCCCTTGCATGAGTGTGCCCGCTTCTGCTCCGTTGATTGCATTAACTATGGTGCAAAGTCCGCCTGTAATTTTCATTAAGGGGTTAATCCCGCTCTGCAGGCAATAACACCAAGATTATTGGCATGAATAAAAGATGAAGACTGCTGTCAGCGATTCCTGTGTGGACGCAGTAACCGGCTGAATGCAAAGGATTGTGAGCAGGAGGCACAAGGACTCAATCCAGATATTTAGTATAACATTTTGTCCTAGGTTACTGCTAGGGTGGGGGCTAACAGGCCATACTGGTGTTTGTAGTTCATCAAGGGCTGCTGCATTTCTGCTGTTGCTTAATAATAGAAGAAAAGAAGTTAACTAAAACATCCTCCTCTGAAATACTCTGTGCTGCTGGGGAGCATGCTCTTTCCACTGTGTGACTGTCAGTGTTTGATCTCCTACAGTCCTTTGATCTCCTCAGCACAATTTTTTTCCTTAATGCCTCTGTGCTGCTGAGCGTGTAGTGTAGTACCGTAATAAATATCACTGATATCACATAAAGCCTTCTTGTTGTCTTATATAAATGCTTATACAGTATATTTATTGACAACCGGGATCTGACTTGAACCTGGATTTTGTCTTATCCAGCCTCCTGTAATATGGATTAGCAGAGGAGGTGTCCATGTTCTGTATAGTGGAGCAACTTCTATACAGTGTCTGTTTGTGGCCGTCTCTCCATCATGCTGAACCCAGCTCTGCACAATGGAGCCCTTCATAGATTGTTAGCCTCCCTGCCCCCTGGAGGTGTAGTGTGAGTGCTCTCTTGTACATGGTGTCACACAACCAGGCCCCCAAACCTGGGAGCGCTGCCAGATGCTTGTTTTAGCAGACGAGGGGCTTTGCCGAGTGTGCTGATCCTGTCTGGGGAGAGCTGAGCTGTGTTTGTTGATGCTTTCGCCTTTGTGGGAACAACCAGGAGATCTTGGAACAAACCACAAGCTGGAGATGTTCCCTCTAAAGCAAGATTCCCGGCTTAACCCTCATCAGACAGCGGCAAACTATGTGATTCTTGCCTGTTATATAGGGAGCTCTGTGGTCATGGCTACAAAGCCAACACATGCAGGGGGTTTGTATGCTAATATTCCTTCCATCTTCTGGTTTCCTTCAGGTTCCCTGATTTCATTCTATGCTTTAAGGGTTTATTCACACATACAGGATCCACAACAGATCTGCAGCAGATTTAATCGTGTAGATTTGATGCTGTGTTTAGTTATTTAAATTAAATCTGCTGCGGATCTGTTGTGGATCCGCAGCAGAAAATCTGCTGTGATACGGTGTGTGTGAAGCTACCCTAAAAGCATATTTAGGTTAGTATACCCATGGCAGAGGCCGCCATGAGGCAAGACTAAGGGCCCTATTCCACGGGCCGAGCAGGGCCCGATCAACTATGTAAATTAGCGCCGATCTGCTAGATCGGCGCTCGTTTACTGGGCCTATTCTACGGCCCGATGATCTTGATTGAGGGCTGCAGGGACATTACCTGAAAGGGCTTCTCCTCGGCTCTGTCTTCCTCCCCTGGTCCCGCGGTGCAGCATCAACTCCGGTGCGGCCTGTCTGAGCTGTCAGCCAATTACTGGCCGCTGCGGTCCTGGACTGTGATTGGCTGAGCGGTCTGACAGCTCAGTCAGGCCGCTCCGGAGCTGCTGATGGTGTGCAGCGGGACCCGGGAAGGAAGACGGAGAAGACGGAGAAGCCCTGCTAGGTAATGTATGGTGCTTCTCAAATCGTCGGTCGCCCGCGGCGCACTGCTATTTCACCGTAGCGATGCACGGTGGGGGACCGATGATTTTAGGTCTGGCTGATCGTTTTCTCTATTCCACTGAGCGATAATCTGAGGAATCGGGCCGTTTCGGCCCATTATCGCTCCCGTGGAATAGGCCCCTAAGGGTCCTATTAGACGTCCCGATCATAAAATCTAAACTGAGCAATTATACAGGCCTGCATGGACGTTGTTACTGATGTCCGTGCAGCCATTGCCTTTCGTGTAAAATAATAATGTATTAACTTATTTTACCACATTCCATCGTGTCCTCGGAAATAGTCAGATCCTCCACTCCAAACCCTGGGTATAATCGGGCGCAGGTCCAAGATCTTGGACCTGCGCCCGATTATACCCAGGGTTTGGAGTGGAGGATCTGACTATTTGCTTACCGGTTTGGTCTCTGGGAGTGGCTGCGGTTCACACACATACGTTATTGAGTGTTGTGCCTTGTATTTGCACAACCACAACAGGTGAGAGTCTCCCTTTACTCTCCTGTCTTTTCTACCTGCCATCAGACTTTACACCATGGAGCGCTGTCCACATTTTTCTTTTCTATCGTGTCCTCGGAGGCCTTCCCTGGTGTCTGCAGCACCGCCCTCTGTTCCGGTCTCTACACTGACAGGCCTCCAGAAGCTCAGCCAGTCACTGGCTGCGGCCTGTCAGTGCAGAGAGCGGAACTGAAGGTAGAGCTGCAGAGACCAGGGAAGGCCTCCGAGGACACCAGGGAGGGCCCAAGGACACTAGGGAACGGGGGAAGGTAAGTTAATACTTTATTATTTTATACTGCAATCATCAGCTATGGGTTGCGCATTGCCAGTACATATAGTGATGTGCGGCTGGTGATTTTAGGTCTGAACCTAAAGAAAGCTGATGACCATTTCATCGGCTGATCGTTATCTCTATTACACAAAGTGATAAACAGCTGAATCAGGCCACACTAATAGACTGGACATGTTTTGGCCATTATTATTGTCAGTAATTTTACTATAACTAGGAATTTTAAAAAAATCTTTTCATTATTGTTTTTTTTTGTGTGTGTTCATGCGTTCTCTATGGCAAAGGTGGGGTAAGCTCTGCGTGCAGCTTATGTTTACAAGAACAAAAGGGTCCAACGGTTTAAATCCAACTTTTCCAGCTTTTTTTCTCCCCCAACATTATTTTCAAGTTGTGAAAAGGTGAAATTGTTATTATACATATTACACCCCCAATGTTTATCCTACTGTCAGCACTGATTCCCCTCAGGTTTGGTAGCTGGGTCAGTCTATGGCTGCAAACAAACACCAGCAATTTTAATAAATTATGAATGGTCGTACATCTCCTGTTTAAACAGAGGGATAAGGGGCCGATAATGATTTCACCGGTTGGAACTGAAGATGAAATCAGCCAATGAGTGGCGGTTTGCTCGCTGGTCAGCTGATCGCTGGCACTTTGACCCAATTATCAGCTAACGAAGCATTCCTATGTAAAAGTGCCTTTACAGATGACCCTTTACTTTACTTACGTAGGTCCTCCATAATGTGTCTGCAGGGTTGACACTGGAGCCACTAGAACAGTCGCTGTCAGACACCCTGATAATATATCATAGGTGGGGAGCATGCAAGTCATAGATTTGCTCATAGCCTGATGCTGCCTGAGGACTGTCAGTCTGTCAGTCTATAGAAGAGATTTGCAGCCTGGGTGCTCAGGTCTTAATGCCTCCAGGCTCCAGCATACGGCGGCCTCTCGAGATCCCACCAAACTGTCTCTCCATAATTATTATGAGCAGGCTGTTCCTGCACACCTGCTTCATTAGCTCTGCAAATGTGGAACGTCGCTCCTGCACATTAATAAGCACTCTGCCTCCACATGCGCCCTTTACCCAGCAGATGCTGCGTCCCATGTCACGCCATCACAGCCGAGCGGAACGCGTGCAGTGCCTTCCCCGAGCATCGCTCCTCTAGTGCAGCGCGCACAGCTGTCACTTTCAGTGAGCCGCAGACAAATCATCGCCCTCCCCCTAACCCTCTCGCTGATACATAGGAAGCATCAGATCTGTGCGGTATTTATTTGCTTGTCTGGGCGATGGGGGTGCTCGGAGACTGTTTTATGTCCCCCGTTGTGAGTGCGGAGCACCTTGGAGAAGATACTGCTTGTCTACGTGTGTGGTTTTAATGAGCAAGGAAATGTGTGGAGGGAGTGAAGTCGAGATGATCTAATGTAAGAGGCCGGCAGTTCATTGGAGCTGCCTATGACATAGATGATATACAGTAGTGATGTGCGTTACACGCGAGATGAGACCGACTCATTGCTCATCATGATGGCACGTTGTCAGCCTGACTTAACCCTGAGGCTGCCAATAAAGGTTGCAAGAGAGAAATTTGTGGAAAGAATTAATGGTTCACCCTTTTACGCTGCAGTGAATGTACGTGTAGACTGCCATTTTGGGGACTTTTTGGTCTTGCAGACCATTTGGCTGCCATGGTGGGCATAAAGTCGCTAACGATTTTGTTCTGGCCCATTTTTTTCAGCTCAGCCAAAAATGTATGCTTCTTCTTTACAATGCTTCTACTTAACAAAGGAATTATTGAGGGGGTTGGTTATATGTAGTTGTAGAATTATTTTGAGTGCTCACGTCCACCAGCACCCACAGGAGCTTAGACCAGATTCACATGTCTGTGATATACAATTCATAGGCTGGTTCAACTTAACAGGACTCCTTGCATCATAATTTATTTTGATGCAGTGAGTCCCCTGACAGTTAAAAACGATGCTGTTGAACTGACATAGCCGCGTCAGTTTAGTCGCGTAAAGCTGTATCCATTCCATAATAATTGATGATGCAGGGCGTCCCGTTAAAGGTGAAGGGTTCAGTCCATAATATACAACCAGCTTATGGACTGTGTATGACAGATGTCTGAATCTAAACTTTTAGCTTAATCTATAAACTTATAGTGTGAATAGTGATCATAGTAAGTAGTTTCATATAGCTGACTGGTGCTTAGGGTCATGCCTTGTGAGGAGGGGGGGTGTCCACTGTGTGTACCGGTAAACGGCCCAGAAGTCCTTGTGTCCTTGAAAGCATAGGCTACCTACAAGGAAAATGAACCATCATTGATTGGGGTTCACATTTTACATTAGGGTTTAGGACATGGTTGCTTGGAGTCAGTATATTTCTATTAAGCCAATAGAGGAAAAGGGAATCTGACCACAGGCCACAACCTTGAACCCATAGACAGTGCATGACACTTGTTCTTCCATCCTCAATATACAATTGAGATCATTTTAATGCAGTTTGGTTAACATTAAGCCTGGTATTTACATTCACTAAACATGTCTGTGAGTTATGCCATTTAGGTCATGATCCAGCGGTAGCTGAGAGATGACAAGTACAGCAGCGTGAGTGTGTGATAAGAAGCGCTCTCTACCCCTCCCCCCTTGGCAGGTTTTATCAAAGCCAACAGACAAGGCAGTATAATATTGTAATAAAATATTTATATAATACACAAGGCAAGCAAGCGCGGCAGAGCCGTCAGCGAAGTAATCAAGTGGTTGTCAGGGAACAAAGGCAAATGGAGGGGAACATCGAGCAGGAGGGAGATGTCTGCAGGGTGGGTCTTTCTTCCTGGCTTGGCCAATGTAAGCTGTGGTGGCAGGTCTGACATGAGTGGACTATATGTACATATGACTCCTGCCACTATCTCACAGCACAGATTGCAGGTCACTGTGGGCAGAGGAACTGGAATCAATAAGGGAGTCACTGTGTATCAAGGGATACAAGAAGCTTAACTTGTTACTGTGCTCCTCACCTATTCGCACACAATGAATATTTCATGACCTGTTGTTTCTAAGTTTATGTTTAGTAGCGTTTCAGAAATAAGTCCAAAGAGAGCAGAACTGCTTCCCGGGATCCTTTGGAGCAGCAGGAGGTTGTCGGTATGGCTAATTTGACGCTTGTACATGTCCAAGAATATTTCACCAATAAGCTTAGCTGCTGCTAATGAATGATGTAATGGTGATGATGGCGGTGGTGGTACCAATAATGGTTTATGTGATAATGATGGTGATGGTTTTGGCAATGACCACTAAAAACCTTCTTGAATACTAAGGCTATCTACCAGATGTAGATGTCATTAGCTTCTTGATATGTCTCCCTCCATGTTTCAGTCTTCTGTGCTTAGTATCCTCCATATTATGACAGATATTGCCACTCATGCCATCACCCAGGTGCCTTGTTTCCTGAAAAGTACCGTACCAAAGCAGCAGTGTATGGTGGGTTTGGATGTGCTGGTGACCTGTGTTGGTTCCCAGGAATATTTGTGGGAGGTTTTATTTGACGTTATTAGCAGGGCCGGATTAAGGTTGGTGGAGGCCCTGGGCAAAAATTTTGATGTGGGCCCACCCCATTTTTTTCCCAAATATATCCCATACAATGATCTATACAGGTGGCTACTTACTGTAGCAGACTTAGCACCTACCCCTCCTCACTCCTGGCTGTGTGGCTCAGCATCCTCCTCTGTTCTGCATATGATGGTCACTACAGGCTGGAGTCCAGAGGAAGATGCCAGGCCCTAGAGACAGGACGGGGAGGGGTGTTTTCCCACTCGGGGTGTGTTCCCACTTTGTGTTTATGTTAATAATGCAATGCGAGAACACAGCACTTCAGTACTTTCTGTGCTCTCCTGCCCCCTGTGTCAGCCCCCACAGCAGCAGATGCAGATGTGAATCGCTGAAGGAAGCTGGACTTGCAAGTCTAAGTCCCATCTGCAGTTCCCAACCATGTACACTAGCTGAAGCAGTAAGGAGCAACCAGAAAGTACTTAAAGGCTGTGTAGAATATATAGCGGATAGGGTACATGTGAACGTACCCAAAGGATTAAAATACACAGCTGTGTGCAGCCCATGATATGGCATATATAGCCTGTGTGCAGCATATGACATACATAGGATATACACCATATGCTGCACACAGGCTATATACCATACACTGCTCTCAGGCTATATATCATATGCTGCACCAAGAGTATATACAGTATATACCATATGCTGCACACAGACTATATACAGTATATACCATATGCTGCACACAGACTATATACAGTATATACCATATGCTGCACACAGACTATATACAGTATATACCATATGCTGCACACAGGCTATATACAGTATATACCATATGCTGCACCAAGAGTATATACAGTATATACCATATGCTGCACACAGACTATATACAGTATATACTATATGCTGCACACAGACTATATACAGTAAATACCATATGCTGCACATAGACTATATACAGTACATACCATATGCTGCACACAGACTATATACAGTATATACTATATGCTGCACACAGACTATATACAGTATATACCATATGCTGCACACAGACTATATACAGTACATACCATATGCTGCACACAGACTATATACAGTATATATCATATGCTGCACACAGACTATATACAGTATATACCATATGCTGCACACAGACTATATACAGTACATACCATATGCTGCACACAGACTATATACAGTATATACTATATGCTGCACACAGACTATATACAGTATATACCACATGCTGCACATAGACTATATACAGTATATACCATATGCTGCACACAGACTACAGAATTATTATCTCATGCAGTTTTGCCACAATTTCAGCTGATACAGTAAAACTCTGCTATTAAAAAGCAGCGTGTGTATTATGGCAAAGAGCATTATTTCCCTTTTCACTTCAGGGTTCCCTATCAAATAGTTTTCTACAAAAAAACTAAGAAAAAACATGTAATTCAGTGACTCACAGGTGACGTCTTCTTTAATCTCAGGTGTCACTTTCCTTTTCCTCTCCATCTGGCCTGGACCTCCAGGATGATTTCTTGCAGCTACAATTCTTCTCTTTACAACCTGCAAGACAAACATCTCAGGCTCCGCACATTTCCTTCAATTTCCTTCCCTTTTTTCTTAATGAGTGTGTGGGTTGTCCCCTGTATGTAGCATCCTCTGCTGTGCTCCCATATAGTAATAATGTCCCCTGTGCCCACATATAGTAATATTATCTCCTGTTGTGCCTCCGTATAGTAATAAAGTCCTCATGTTGTGCCCACCTATAGTAATATTGCCCCCTGCTGTGCCATCATATAGTAATAATGTCCAGCCCTGCTGTGCCCCCTGCTGTAATGTGCCCCCATAGTATATACCCCCTGCTCTAATGTGCCTCCATAGTATATGGCCCATGCTCTGATATGTGTCCCCATACATAGTATATACCCCTGTTCTGATATGTGTCTCCATACATAGTATATACCCCCTGCTCTGATATGTGCCCCCATAGTATATGCCCCCTGCTGTAATGTCCCCATACATAGTATATGCCCCCTGCTCTGATATGTGTCCCCATACATAGTATATACCCCTGTTCTGATATGTGTCTCCATACATAGTATATACCCCCTGCTCTGATATGTGCCCCCATAGTATATGCCCCCTGCTGTAATGTCCCCTTACATAGTATATGCCCCCTGCTCTGATATGTGTCCCCATACATAGTATATACCCCCTGCTCTAATGTGCCCCCATAGTATATACCACCTTCTCGAATGTGCCCCCATAGTATATGCCCCCTGCTCTGATATGTGACCCCATACATAGTACAGTATATGCCCCCTGCTGTAATGTCCCCATACATAGTATATACCCCCTGCTCTGATATGTGTCCCCATACATAGTATATACCCCATGCTGTAATGTCCTCCTTAGTATATACCACCTGCTCTGATATGTGACCCCATACATAGTATATACCCCTGCTCTGATATGTGCCCCCATACATAGTATATACCTCCTGCTCTGATATGTGTCCCCATACATAGTATATATAGCCCTGCTGTAATGTCCCCCATAGTATATACCACCTGCTGTAATGTCCTCCATAGTATATACACCTGCTGTAATGTCCTCCATAGTATATATACCCTTGCTGTAATGCCCCCCATAGTATATACCACCTGCTGTAATGTCCCCCATAGTATATATACCCCTGCTGTAATGTCCTCCATATTATATATACCCCCTGCTGTAATGTCCTCCTTAGTATATACACCTGCTGTAATGTCCTCCATAGTATATACCCCTGCTGTAATGTCCCCCATAGTATATACCACCTGCTGTAATGTCCCCCATAGTATATACCCCTGCTGTAATGTCCTCCATAGTATATACCCCTGCTGTAATGTCCCCCATAGTATATATACCCCTGCTGTAATGTCCTCCATAATATATATACACCTGCTGTAATGTCCTCCATAGTATATACCACCTGCTGTAATGTCCCCCATAGTATATATACCACCTGCTGTAATGTCCCCCATAGTATATATACCACCTGCTGTAATGTCCTCCATAGTATATATACCACCTGCTGTAATGTCCCCCATAGTATATATACCCCTGCTGTAATGTCCCCCCCCCTTCCCATCGGCACTGACAGGTTACCTGCATGGTGTATACTGGGTGCTGGAGGTCGGCACTCCAGCACCCAGTACTACTGAGCACCCCCCGCCTGGCAGTAGTACTAGGTACTGGGGTGCCGCTTTGCTTGATGCCCGCTCTTCTCATCAAACAGACGTGATGGAGGAAGGAAGGAGGCCGGGGACTTAATTTGGGGACCGTTTCTGTCCAGTGTCGGACTGGGGCACCTGGGGCCCACCAGTATAGAACCAGTAAAATGCAACATGCTGACCCGCTCCTTTCCTAGATTCATCTGTATCTGTGACAGATCCCTTGTAAATAACATTTTCAGTCGAACTAAAACTCTATGCTGGGAGTCGAACTAAAACTCTATGCTGGGAGTTGTAGTCTCTGAATAAATCACTGTGTGCAGAGTGTCCTGGTGGCTGCAGTCTGTGGGTGACTACCATCAGCCCTGAAGGTCCAGCAATACATCTGTGTACAGTTATGAGAGGATTGTACTGCTGTACTACAACTCCCAGCATATCCTGAGGGCTGCAGACTGTTCCGGGAGTTGTAGTGCCTGCAGCTGTTGTAGTTGGGTCCTGGAGGCGTTGTGGGAGATCAGAATACATAGATCTGTGGGGGCTCAGTGTAGGGAAGTCACCCCAGAACATCACTAATAGGGGACAGAACAAAAACATCTCCCCCTATCCCCTATTAGTGATGTTCTGGGGTCACTTCCCAACACTGAGCCCCCACAGATCTATGTATTCTTATATGCCACAAAGCATCCAGTGTATGATGCACCTAGGACCCAACTACAGCAGCTGCAGGCACTACAACTCCCATCATTTACTGACAGTCTGCAGCCCTCAGCCCTCAGCATACGCTGGGAGTTGTAGTGCCTGCAGCTCTTGTAGTTGGGTCCTAGTTTAAAAATTTGCGCTAGTGTACTGTAGTGACCCCGGGGCTGTGTCAGTACACTACCGCAAACGATACACTGACCCATTAAGACCCCAATGGTGCACAGGCTCTCCACACTATAGAAGTGATAATAGTGCAGTTACTAATGACTCACAGGTGACGTCTTCTCCTATTGCCGTCGCTCACACTTCGCTTTCTTCTCCATCTGGAGCAGCCATCATGAAGACTTCTCCGACCACAACTCATCTGCAGGCGGGCAGCTGGGGGTGACTGGGGAAGGGAGGCAGCTGGGGGTGACTGGGGAAGGGAGGCAGCTGGAGGGAATGGGGAAGGGAGGCAGGGATAGCTGCGGGGGCGACCGGGGGAGGGGGGGAACCTGGGGAACAGGGGGAGCAGCTGGGGCGACCGGGGGAGGGGGAGAACCTGGGGAACAGGGGGAGAAGATGGGAGGGCAGCTGGGGTGGCAGGGGGAGGGGGAGAAGCTGGGGTGACAGGGGGAGAAGATGGGAGGGCAGCTGGGGTGGCAGGGGGAGAAGCTGGGGGCAGGGAGAGCAGCTGGGGCGACTGGGGGAGGGGGAGAACCTGGGGAACAGGGGGAGCAGCTGGGGCAACAGGGGGAGAAGATGGGAGGGCAGCTGGGGCGACAGGGGGAGAAGATGGGAGGGCAGCTGGGGTTGCAGGGGGAGAAGATGGGGGGCGGCTGGGGTTGCAGGGGGAGAAGATGGGAGGGCGGCTGGCGTTGCAGGGGGAGATGATGGGGGGCGGCTGGGGTTGCAGGGGGGGCAGCTGGGGTTGCAGGGGGAGAAGATGGGAGGGCGGCTGGCGTTGCAGGGGGAGATGATGGGGGGCGGCTGGGGTTGCAGGGGGAGAAGATGGGGGGCAGCTGGGGTTGCAGGGGGAGAAGATGGGAGGGCGGCTGGCGTTGCAGGGGGAGATGATGGGGGGCGGCTGGGGTTGCAGGGGGAGAAGATGGGGGGCAGCTGGGGTTGCAGGGGGAGAAGATGGGAGGGCGGCTGGCGTTGCAGGGGGAGATCATGGGGGGCGGCTGGGGTTGCAGGGGGAGAAGATGGGAGGGCGGCTGGCGTTGCAGGGGGAGATGATGGGGGGCGGCTGGGGTTGCAGGGGGAGAAGATGGGGGGCGGCTGGGGTTGCAGGGGGGGCAGCTGGGGTTGCAGGGGGAGAAGATGGGAGGGCGGCTGGCGTTGCAGGGGGAGATGATGGGGGGCGGCTGGGGTTGCAGGGGGAGAAGATGGGGGGCAGCTGGGGTTGCAGGGGGAGAAGATGGGAGGGCAGCTGGGGTTGCAGGGGGAGAAGATGGGGGGCGGCTGGCGTTGCAGGGGGAGAAGATGGGGGGCAGCTGGGGTTGCAGGGGGAGAAGATGGGGGGCAGCTGGGGTTGCAGGGGGAGAAGATGGGGGGCGGCTGGCATTGCAGGGGGAGATGATGGGGGGCGGCTGGGGTTGCAGGGGGAGAAGATGGGGGGCGGCTGGGGTTGCAGGGGGAGAAGATGGGAGGGCGGCTGGGGTTGCAGGGGCAGAAGATCGGGGGGCTGGGGGAGAAGATCGGGGTAAGCTGGGGTGGCAGAGGGGAGGATGGGTGGGGGCAGCTGAGGTGACAGGCAGGGAGGGAAGAGGGAGCGGTCGGGGGGCTGAGGGATCAGCTGGGTGGCAGGGAGACCAGCCGGGGGTCCGGGGGGTTAGCCGGCTGGCAGGGAGACCAGCCGTGGGTCCGGGGGATCAGCAGGGCGGCAGGTACAGAGGCAGGCTGGAAAGTCTCCCCCATGCAGGGCCGGCATGAGCTTCCGGTACAGACAGGCTGGAAGCTCACAGTGCAGCCCCGCGATGCCCGAGCTTCTTCCCTGCTCAGCAGCGTGCGTGTGACGTCATCACGCCACTGCCAAACAGGAGAGAGGTTCGGGCATCGCGGGGCCGCACTGTGAGCTTCCGGCCTGTCTGTACCGGAAGCTCATGCCGGCCCTGCATGGGGGAGACCTTTCCAGCCTGATCTCCCGGCCGACCCATCACTCCCCTGAGCCCCCCCCCCTCCCAAAACCACCCGGGCGCGGACGTTAGCGCTCGGGCGGCGGAGGGGTTTAACAAAAAAATAAAAATAGCTCCGGAACTCCCCTTCCGGGTTCCAGCTGGTGGGGGCCCCCTAGTGGTGGAGGCCCATGGGCACGTGCCCCTTGTGCCCCCCCTTTAATCCGGCCATGGTTATTAGTAAGAAAATATTCAAATTTTCTAAAACATATTTTAGTTTTTGCATGCTTCGTACGAGGAAGTGACGGTCAAGGGATGTGTACAGGGGTTTGGTATCTGTCAGTGTCACATTTAATTATTTAGTCACTGCCTTTTTTTTTTTTTTTTGTATATGATGGTGCTGTGTGCATCTATTCTGTACCCCATGTACGTCAGGCCACTAGAGAGCCGCATGCATTTCCTAGTCAATACTCTGTATCGTGATGTTTGTGAGATGAAAGGATTGATTGATGCCCCAGACCACAGCAAGTGATAAACACAGGCATTTAACAAGCTCACAAAAGTCTATAGGATAATGTCACGACAGTACCTGGGAGTGCGTCCTAGGGCCAGCTACTCACTGCGTTCCCAACATGAACCAAGCTTCACAGATACAGTTTAATTGGTACATCTCCAGAGTTTGTAACAGATCAATTTTCTTATTTCTTATTAGTTTCTCAGCTGCTGAAATCAAATCCATGAATTTGGTCATTTCAGTAAGGATGGTGGATTTTATTCTTTATTTATTCTTATTTTTATGCATGCTTCTCAGAGGAGGAAATTTAAGCATTTATGTGGAGCCATTTATGGAGTCTATAAAGGTGGCAGAGAGTGAATATAGGGGTGTAAACATGAATGACCACATACAGGGGCGTAGCTAATGTCTCTTGGGCCCTGGTGTAAGAGGTCATTTTGGGCCCCCTTAACTCGACCAAGCAATGCTATTGGTATATATATCTCAAGGCTGGTATTACCAATAATACCAGTATATAGGAAATATAATCACCTAACCAAATCCTGTATACTGAGACCAATATTACCAATAATAACAGTATACAAGGGGAAAATATTACCGCCACACTATGGCCACCATATTGTTACTGACCAAATCCAGTACACTAAATCCAATAAAACAAAGTACCAGATTACAAATAACAAATATCACCACATAGTATAGTATGAGATATAACTCAGGATCAGTACACAGGATAAGTAATGTAACTATGAAAAGTGGGCACCCTCCATATACAGAGGAAAGGAGATTATAACTTTATCACAGATGGGATTCTTTACTTTTTTGAAGGGGGGGAGGGAAATGACAATTTAGGCTCTTTTACACAGGCTGATTATCGCTACTGAGTGTTTATAGGAAGGCTCATTCAATTAATCGGCCTCTGTAAAAGAACCAGTGATTAACCGATGAGCAAGCAAACACTCACTCATTATTATTGGCGGTACATCTTTCCATCGAAAAAGGAGTGCGGATGTTAACAATACATTTAAATGGCTGCACTAAATGGCTCCATACAGTGATCGTTTATGCCATGCATGGCAAGAAAATGCTGCATACAGGTCTGCTTATCTGGCTATGTGAAAGGACCCTTATAGTTCCTTTCCTATAGGCTATATTCCAAGGAGGCGAGGTGATATATTACATTGTTCTCAATTTGCTTAACAGGAATCGGTCAGTTCCCAGACCCTACCTAAGGTGGTGACAATGTGCTGTAGTTGGAAGTCCCCAATGGAGCATGTTAACTTTTGGTAATTTTCTGTGCAGTGGATTATGTACAATCTCACGTCTCCTACTGTAATAAAGAGTCAAAGAGGTGTTGCTTGTGCCACTCTGGCCACCTCACCACTCATTCCTCCTTTTCATGAATGATCAATGCTGCCCAGCCTCCTGCTCGCTCAGCTGTCAAACAGTGTCTATGATTGCAGACCAGTCCTCTGTAGGCAGTTTATGCCTGAAAGAAACACTCAGGTATAATTTAATCTCTCCCCCCTAACGTGTTGGATCTGTGGTCTAGGGGTAAATCACCTGTCTAGAGACCTGCCAGAAGTTCATTCTTTGGTTCAAATCTTATTGTCTATAACTATATATTTTATGTACACAGTGACTTTATCAGCACAGTAGTGAGTGCAGCTCTGGAGGATGTTACACAGTTAACTGTTAGATGGAATCAGAGGTGAATGTGCTCTATACATAGCTGTCATTGACTGGCTCCTATGATGTTGGTAGCCCATGCGTCCACTGTGAGATGTTTAATAGACAGTGAGAACTCTTGGGGATCTATCCGTTGTGTTTCTCCTTTACCTGAGGCTTTGTTATCATTACAGATGACTGTTAATTGGTAGCGCTATATATAGACTTTTTAATCCCATTCGTTTTCATTGCCATTGCCTTTTGCCTGTGTATGAGGTTTCTGCCTCGTCTTGTGCTAGTATATGGCTACTTAATCATAGCTGTGGTTAATGAGCAGGTAATGAATCTGCATGTGTGCACTGCTTACTTCATGTATTCTGCATTACTGTTGTACATATTATGTGTATGAGATTATGACAGTATAGGTCCCATATGAATAGTATTGTGTTGTGGTGGTGGGAATCATTATCCTTGTCTTATGTGTTTTTTCTTATTATAAATACTGGACCCAGTCAGGTCTCTTGCACTTGCCTGAATTAGTAATAGTACTTGGTCAAGTGTAGGGGTCATTGATTGAATGTGAACAAGGACTAACCCCCTTTGTCATCCAGTGGAGCAAATAAGATTTGTATGATTAATCGTGCCTTCTGAAGGCACTGCAAATGAGAGTCAATCTTGATGATCGACCCCTCGCATGCATTCTTGCACTGCCCCTTATCGGGCCATAAAAAAGGATCCTTATTTCTGCAGCTTTTTACATCTTTTTCCACTGCTGCAACAGTAGTTTGAGTGGAAAATTTCTATGTCATGTAAATGGGGTTAAAAGAAAGAGAGCAAAAAAACACAGGCACCGGCGCCTCGTGTAACACCTTAGGATAAATGAGATAGTGGGTAGGGAGGTATTGCACTCACCTAAAAGCCACTTGGGCTTGATGCGTATCACCCAAAAAGGGTAGCAAAGTGTAGAACTGTCCAGATCCCAGTAGCTGCTAAGCTAGACGTACCAGCGGACGGGATGCTCCCACCAGGGGCCCGTATAGGAATATTGCAAAGAAAATGTTGAAAACACTGGTACAGTGACTCCAGTGCTGCTACTGTAAGACCATCACGGGACTCCAATAGTTAAGATTAAAAAGGTTTATTTACAAAACATAGCATGAGGTTAACATGTTTCGGGAAAAAAACTATCCCTTCCTCAGAACCAGTATGCATGAGTAGGTGAGATACAGTCAGGTTTAAAAGGAGGTAAAAAGCCCGCCAATCCCGCCCCCCAACGAGGGGGAGGGGGGGGGGGAAGGAGGATTCAATGTGAGCAATGTATAACATAATATGAGTGCAAACATAAACAAAAATAGTAAACAGAAATAGTAACCTGACTGTATCTCACCTACTCATGCATACTGGTTCTGAGGAAGGGATAGTTTTTTTCCCGAAACATGTTAACCTCATGCTATGTTTTGTAAATAAACCTTTTTAATCTTAACTATTGGAGTCCCGTGATGGTCTTACAGTAGCAGCGCTGGAGTCACTGTACCGGTGTTTTCAACATTTTCTTTGCAATGTAAATGGGGTTGCAGAACCCCCATTCACGTGCATTGGATACAGGTGGTCTTTGTCATTTGAAAGAACTTCCATCTATGTGATAGCCTATGGGATTTCTGACATATTTATTAAAGCACTTTATTTACCATAAGCTACTCCTTACCCCAGAAAAAATGTTCTTAAATTTTAGCCCTTATGGCCCTTACTTTCCTGTAGACTGCTGTCCACTGCCTGTTAGGGCAATTCCAACCCTAGCAACAGAGAAACCAAAGAGTATCCACACTATGCTTGAAAGGTAAGTCAGGGCGCCCTTTTTATCTCTTACCACCCATAAACTGTTCCTTGTCTAAATATTTGTTCTTACTTTGTACACAGTGCTGCCTCCTAAATGTAATCCCCTCCCCCCTCACTTCAGGATTACCAGCAGTTCACTGCTTAGACCAGAGTAGCTTTTATGATGTAACTCCTTCCTTGCTGTGATCCTGCTGCTGTTTGTTTCCTTTCTGCTTACATTGCACCTTGCAAACCAGATCATCAAGAATGTTCACATTCACTGCCAGAAAGCAGATATCTTGATAATGGTGAGGAACTAGCTTTACGTTAAATATACATAGAGAACTGTGCAAGCTCAGGAAACAGTTGTAAGAAATCCTCAGCTATGAGCGGGTCTAGATCAGGACTTGTTTCTGTTCACTGACAACAAGTAGAGACCTTGAAAATCTTTGATGCTTTGTTAATGTACCCATTGTTCTTTACATTCTCATTTTGTGTTTCTGAGCAGTTATATAGAATGAATCGTCCTTCATCTTATATCATCTGAATCGCACTTCTTCAGCTGCTCCTGGCATCGTGTTCACACGTCTCACAAATAACCTTTAACAAGCAGGGAGGATTTATCAAATCCAGCACGTTTATATGGAGCCAGATAGCAGTGCCGTGTAATCATCATTGGCGAGTCCTTGTGTCCTCGCCGTGTGCCGCATCTATCTGCTGCCTCATCACTGCCGAATCTTTACATTCGAACTTCCCGCAGTGGCGGGCACAGCGCACCAGATGTTCAGTGAGATCAGTGGGTGAGGATTATACCACTCCGATAAACACAGAATAGCAGGGGTTAATGTGGCTCAGGGTCTCCTCTATGGACCCCAAAGCCCTTGATGACGACTTTATCCGATATTGTAGACTTCACAGCACATTGCCCATGACATCTGTTTGGTGGGTGATTAATTGCAATTAGTGAGCGAGCTGAAAGCCAGGGCAAGATTATTCAGCAGAACGTCTTCAAGATTAATGAGCGAAGGCCACTGGGATCCACCAGCTAACATCTCGGGAGGGCAAAAAGTGTCTGCATCCCCAAAGAGCTGCAGTAAGGTGGCTGATAACAGTGGAGGGTAAATAAGCCAAAACCAGGAACAGACTATAAACAGGGAACAGGTCATAAAGGAAAGACTGAGATTTCTCCTCTTTTCAAATCCTTTCCTGGCTTTGGCTTCAAATATCTGTCATATAAATCTCCCTGTGTAAAGGCATCCTAAGACACGTGGCGGCAGTCGCATGCTGCATACTGCTAAATGGCTGAAAGCAGAAGGTGAGTGGGAGCTGTTTCCTTAACCAGTCACTGTGAAAATACTGTCCAGTATGAATCATGTCATAGATGCAAGAGAAGTCAAGAAGCTTGATTATATAGTTTTGTGTAAAAAGAAATATTTACTCATTCTGAACTCAGAAATCCATCTGGGTTATTGATATATGTATATATACATATATACATATAATCATGTGCAGTGTTCCACACTGTACCCCTATCTTTTGCACCTGGTCCTGGGTTCACCAGTACAGATGCTTCCTGTGAGGCTGCTGGAAGAGGAGGGTGGCCGCTGGTTGCCACAAAGACTCTGTGTGTTCAGATGAGGCACCGAAACGTGACACAGACTCCCAGCGCCTGCGGCTCGTCCTCCATGTGAGTCACCACCATTAAATCATCATTAGCTGGCACGGCTCCCTTGCTTGACGCCCTGGCAGGAGAAGCTGTGTGCCACAAGGAGAGAATGAGGTCACAAGTTGTACCCAGACCCTGGTACCAGGATGAGCAGCCTCTCTCCCCACAGTGTGTGGTGTCTTGGATACATTGAGTAGAGAGAACGTGATGACATCTTTTAGTGATAACCCGCTCTGTGCCCTCAGGCTGGTAGGAAGCGGCACGGCGGAGCCAAGTTATTGCTGTAGTCAGCTAGAGCCAGAACCCGCAGGCACAGAATGGCTTTACAATTTCCCACTGTCAGGAATCTTAGGCAGGTGCTGGCAGCGCAGCCTGGATTAATGTCCTTGTCACTTACACCCGCAGTGCTGTCTTTTAAAGTGAACTTTTTACCTACATGCAAAAGAGGAGCTGCACCAATAATTCAGAGCACTAAGAATCCTGTGCGCCGCCTCACCCAGGTTGCTTTTTCCTGGTAGATTGATGCACTTTCATTAGGCAAGGAGAAATAACAGAGGAAATAGGGCCCTATGTTACAAATAGAAATGTGGCTGACACCCCTGTATTGGTCATTGCTTGTCATTGCAATGGCGCTTCATACCCATTGCAAAATGTATAAAGGCTCAAAACAAACAAACCTTTGTATCACAGCTGGCTGTTACAATGTATCTAGTATAGACAATCCTCTGGGAGCTTAACACACCAGCACAAATGTATTCTGTCCTAATAGTTTGTTACAATCTATCAGTGCAGATAAAATTCATCAGCCTGGAGTTTTACATAGGCTTGTCTACTCTGTGTACAGTTGTAACAAACCTTCAGCTGTGAGAAGGACCAGCCTTAAAGGGAACCTGTCACCCCCCGTGCCGGGGTGAAGGCTGCCCGACCCCCTGCTAGAGCGCAGGATAGTTACCCCATGTCGCCAAGTCCCGCTCCTGGAGCCAGTCCCGGGACGGAGATATCCTTGTCAGAAGCCCAGCGCGTGCGCTACATAGATGAGTCTGACGCCCATAGAGAATGATGGCTCCATTAATTCTCGATGGGCATCGGACCCATCTATGCAGCGTGCACGCCGGGCTTCCGACAAGGATATCTCCGTCGCGGGACTTGGCGAGATGGGGTAAGTATCTGGGGCTCTAGTGTGGGGTCGGGCGGCCCTCACCCTGACATGGGGGGTGACAGGTTCCCTTTAAAGGCCTTTTACGAGGGCCAATTATCGTGTGTTAAATCGTTCTAATTTAAGCGATAATCTTCTAGTGTAAACGCGCCAACAATCAAACTATGAACGAAAATTTGTTCATATGTCATTGATCGCGCCTTTTGAGCAAACCTCAAAATCATTGTCAATCGTGTAAACGTTCATTGTTCACAGTATATGGATACGAATGCAATTATGAAGATTCATAGAAACAATCTGAGCCTATCGTTTAAAACAAAAAAAACAACATAATTTATTGTTCGCTAAACGGGATTAGGCAATTTATCTGCGTGTAAACCGACCCTTAGGATCCTATTACACGGGGTGATGGAGGCCCGATCAATATTGTAAACGAACGCCGATTACACGGCCCGATGATCATTTAGCAACAGCTAACGATGTCCGTGCAGCCCTTGCCCAAACAGTACCTTACCTGTCCACGCTCCCAATCTTCTCCTGTACTCTGTATGCGTCCTGACACCGCATACTGCAGCTTCAAAGCGGCCTGTCTTAGCTGACAGGCCGCTCAGCCAATCGCTTGGTGCGGCAGTGGACCAGGAGTGTGGACAGGTAAAGTATTAACTGTTTGGGCAATCATATTACATGTAGCGATGCATGGTTGGCAGACAATTATTTTAGGTCTTGGCCTAAAGAAATGATTAGCCGATAATCGTTTCATCAGCTGATCGTTTTCTCTATTACATGGAGCGATAATTATCACTCTGTGTAATATGGCCTTTAGTGTTTCAGCAGGGTTTCATCCTCTGGGTGGCCTCTTTTCATCAAAGGAAAAGAGATCTTGAAAATAGTGAGAAATTGAAACCCTTATAGTCATTTCCAGGTCTTTGTTATACAGTCATACAGTATTATCACAAAAGATAGAATATAAACAGTGTTCACTGCTTTGCAGCCCTCTTCAGTTATGTGATATTTGCAGAGGTCATAGTCCCACAGCATCCTCCTAGAAATCTGCCATACTGTAGTAACCATATAGACTACTGTAGAACACTGCCTCCTTGTGGACTCATTAGCATGAAAGTACTGCACTATTTCTTTGCTCTTGTGACTGTTCAGATTGGCACATTGTAATACTCTCCTGTTCTGCTCACAGATGGGGAGATTGTAGATTATGTTACACTTTCATGATGATAAGAAGTTTTCCTCTCTGTCTGTAAGTGCTAAAAACAAGTAGTTGGTGACATGACAACAGAGCGGAGAAACTGTAATAAGTGTTTGTGGTGTCAGTAGAATGTGCTAAGGAGCTGTATGTGGCTTCCAGCAAGTCGGGGATCAGATGACTGTGTTACTGCGAAGGGGAGGCAGCAGAGCAGAGTCATTCTGGTCAGATTCTGTCTGGTCACATGTCACTGCTGTAAGACGTGTGGATGGAGTGTGAATATTGTCTCCCTCTTGCACAGCTACTGTAATGTGCATTACAAACATTGATACCACAGACACAAGTACATTATAATCACCGAGAATATCTGATAATCGTCATTCAGGAGATTAAAGTAAATATAAACCATGTTTCTGTGTTGGTACATGATTCAGGTCTGTGGATGCAGCCTGCAGTGTAAAGAATAGAAGTCAGTATGCTGGTTGCTAATGGTCAATGGCATGGTTACTAGACCATGCAATCTGCCCAGTGATGAGCACCAAGGTGGACTGCACTTTGGGATCAGTCAAAAGAAGTTCATGTACTGACCTAATGGCAGACATCGCAGAGATGTTGTCAGCTTGGCCTAGCCTGGAGTCTCCCCCCCTTTGCTCAGCGGATGTAGGATAGAATAGTTGTGTGGGCACTGCAGATGTACTGAGAACTTTATAAATCATGTCATGTGGGGTCAGACACACACACACACACACACACACACACACACACACCATATATATATATACACTCACCGGCCACTTTATTAGGTACACCATGCTAGTAACGGGTTGGACCCCCTTTTGCCTTCAGAACTGCCTCAATTCTTCGTGGCATAGATTCAACAAGGTGCTGGAAGCATTCCTCAGAGATTTTGGTCCATATTGACATGATGGCATCACACAGTTGTCGGCTGCACATCCATGATGCGAATCTCCCGTTCCACCACATCCCAAAGATGCTCTATTGGATTGAGATCTGGTGACTGTGGAGGCCATTTGAGTACAGTGAACTCATTGTCATGTTCAAGAAACCAGTCTGAGATGATTCTAGCTTTATGACATGGCGCATTATCCTGCTGAAAGTAGCCATCAGATGTTGGGTACATTGTGGTCATAAAGGGATGGACATGGTCAGCAACAATACTCAGGTAGGCTGGGGCGTTGCAACGATGCTCAATTGGTACCAAGGGGCCCAAAGAGTGCCAAGAAAATATTCCCCACACCATGACACCACCACCACCAGCCTGAACCGTTGATACAAGGCAGGATGGATCCATGCTTTCATGTTGTTGACGCCAAATTCTGACCCTACCATCCGAATGTCGCAGCAGAAATCGAGACTCATCAGACCAGGCATTGTTTTTCCAATCTTCTACTGTCCAATTTCGATGAGCTTGTGCAAATTGCAGCCTCAGTTTCCTGTTCTTAGCTGAAAGGAGTGGCACCCGGTGTGGTCTTCTGCTGTTGTAGCCCATCTGCCTCAAAGTTCGACGTACTGTGCGTTCAGAGATGCTCTTCTGCCTACCTTGGTTGTAACGGTTGGCTATTTGAGTCACTGTTGCCTTTCTATCAGCTCGAACCAGTCTGCCCATTCTCCTCTGACCTCTGGCATAAACAAGGCATTTCCGCCCACAAAACTGCCGCTCACTGGATGTTTTTTCTTTTTCGGACCATTCTCTGTAAACCCTAGAGATGGTTGTGCGTGAAAATCCCAGTAGATCAGCAGTTTCTGAAATACTCAGACCAGCCCTTCTGGCACCAACAACCATGCCACGTTCAAAGGCACTCAAATCACCTTTCTTCCCCATACTGATGATCGGTTTGAACTGCAGGAGATTGTCTTGACCATGTCTACATGCCTAAATGCACTGAGTTGCCCCCATGTTATTGGCTAATTAGAAATTAAGTGGTAACGTGCAGTTGGACAGGTGGCCGGTGAGTGTATATATATATATATATATATATAAAATTGTAAGGCAGCGGCTGGAAAAGTCTGCAATGGTATATATATATCCCGGCCAGGTTCTTGGTATATACCTGGAGAGACGCAGGCGCATGTTACCAAGGTATGGAGCCTTGCTGAAAGAAGAGCCTTTAGATGGTGTCAGCGGTGTTAGGCAGCTGATACGTGTAGTGTTAGATTGACTGTTTCAGTTAGTTCCGGGCCGGCTCTTATTGGGAGCAGGCAAAGTGTTGGGTGGGTGCCTGCTCCCCATGTTCCAGGCCGGGACTTGTTGGGTATATCTAAGTCAGCAAATCAGCTGACTAGGCGTGGCTACTACCCTGGACTAACTGTTTTGGCCCTGGGAGAAGGAAGACTGGAGCAAGCCAGTATCTGCCACACAAGGTTCTGTTTGGTTTACTACAAGGTATAGTGAGGGAACTTACCTGTATAGTAAGTGCTCAGACGAGCAGGTTTTTCTTTATGTTCTGTATGTGTTACTGCTGCATGCATCTTATGCTGCAATAAACCCCTAATACGGGAAAACCCCGCATTGGCAAAAAAGACTGCTCCTGTCTCTGTGCCATAACAAGGACTATGCTACGATCTGTAAAGCTCACAATATATATATACACACACTACCGTTCAAAGGGGGTCACCCAAACAATTTTGTGTTTTCCATGAAAAGTCACACTTCTTCACCACCATACGTTGTGAAATGAATAGAAAATAGAGTCAAGACATTGACAAGGTTAGAAATAATGATTTGTATTTGAAATAACATTGTTTTTACATCAAACTTTGCTTTCATCAAAGAATCCACATTTTGCAGCAATTACAGCATTGCACACCTTTGGCATTCTAGCTATTAATCTGTTGAGGTAAGCTGGAGAAATTGCACCCCACGCTTCTAGAAGCAGCTCCCACAAGTTGGATTGGTTGGATGGGCACTTCTGGCCTACCATACGGTCAAGCTGCTCCCACAACAGCTCAATGGGGTTCAGATCTGGTGACTGCGCTGGCCACTCCATTACCGATAGAATACCAGCTGCCTGCTTCTGCTGTAAATAGTTCTTGCACAATTTGGAGGTGTGTTTAGGATCATTGTCCTGTTGTAGGATGAAATTGGCTCCAATCAAGCGCTGTCCACTGGGTATGGCATGGCGTTGCAAAATTGAGTGATAGCCTTCCTTATTCAGAATCCCTTTTACCCTGTACAAATCTCCCACCTTACCAGCACCAAAGCAACCCCAGACCATGACATTACCTCCACCATGCTTAACAGATGGCCTCAGGCATTCTTCCAGCATCTTTTCATTTGTTCTGCGTCTCACAAACGTTCTTCTTTGTGATCAAAACACCTCAAACTTGGATTCATCCGTCACCAAAACACTTTTTTCCAGTCTTCCTCTGTCCAATGTCTGTGTTCTTTTGCCCATCTTAATCTTTTTCTTTTATTGGCCAGTCTCAGATATGGCTCTCTTTGCCACTCTGCCCTGAAGCCCAAAATCCCGCAGCCGCCTCTTCACTGTAGATGTCGACACTGGTGTTTTGCAGGTACTATTTAATGAAGATGCCAGTTGGGGACCTGTGAGGCGTCTGTTTCTCAAACTAGAGACTCTAATGTGCTTATCTTCTTGCTTAGTTGTGCAACGCGGCCTCCTACTTCTTTTTCTACTCTGGTTAGAGCCTGTTTGTGCTGTCCTCTGAAGGGAGTAGTACACACCGTTGTAGGAAATCTTCAATTTCTTAGCAATTTCTCGCATGGAATAGCCTTCATTTCTAAGAACAAGAATAGACTGTCGAGTTTCAGATGAAAGTTCTCTTTTTCTGGCCATTTTGAGCGTTTAATTGACCCCACAAATGTGATGCTCCAGAAACACAATCTGCTCAAAGGGAGGTCAGTTTTGTAGCTTCTCTAACGAGCTAGGCTGTTTTAAGATGTGTGAACATGATTGCACAAGGGTTTTCTAATCATCAATTAGCATTCTGAGCCAATGAGCAAACACATTGTACCATTAGAACACTGGAGTGATAGTTGCTGGAAATGGGCCTCTATACACCTATGTAGATATTGCACCGAAAACCAGACATTTGCAGCTAGAATAGTCATTTACCACATTAGCAATGTATAGAGTGTATTTGTTTAAAGTTAGGACTAGTTTAAAGTTATCTTCATTAAAAAGTACAGTGCTTTTCCTTCAAAAATAAGGACATGTCAATGTGACCCCAAACTTTTGAACGGTAGTGTGTGTGTATATATATATATATATATATACACACACACACACACACACACACACACACACCTTGTACTTATTTAAAGTCGCTTTGACAGGCTTCCCCACTTGTTAGGCTTTTCCTTAGAAACCTTCTTTGTCACTGGTGATTTAGCATTTATGCGCTGTATTCCTGCTGAAAAGAAGATCAGCTGATCGGAACGAGCTGTCCTGCACTGTAAAGCATGGGTAGGAAGATGCTGCCTGAACCTCTGATGATTGATTTCTGACTACCTCAGTCTCCAGTAGGCAGCTATGTGATCATAGCTATGTCATAAGGCAGCAAACCGGCTACCAGCATGAAAGGTAAGCAGCACCCAAGATTTAGTAGCCTTTTTTATAATTTGGGCTATTAGAGCTGGATGGATGGAGCGCATACATGAACCAACACCTAATTTACTCCAAGAGATAGGTTTAACTGCATGGAGCGGCCAGTCCCATCATCACAATAGTAGAAAAAAAAAAATTCTCTTTTTTTTTTTTTTTTTTTTACATTTTCTTCCCTGTATTTGCTTAAGTTTTACTGAGACCCATTTGTTTCATTTGTTAACTACCTATTATAGAGATGGCGCCCCCCTGCACACTGATACAGACCTCAGCCTCGCCGTGTTCAGTCAACACAAAGCTGGATGAATATTCAAATCATCTGATGTTTGGAAAAGCAAAGCAAATATCTAATCTAGAGCATTGTGGCCACTACAAATAGCTGTATGGAAATTCACGGCTGCTGCTGCGGAGACCTGATTTCCATACATCAGGAATGCTGCACAGTTTAACTTCTTCTGTGCCAGAAACAGTAGCTGCCGCTGCTACTGTCATGGACCAGAGAGTGTCCAGTTCACTCTGTCCTTTCCATTCCTGTTTGGGAGAAAGAAGTTAACATTATTATGTTAATGTGTTTTCCCTTAGTCCCATTGGCAGCACAACAGATGGGGTGTCTCCGCCCCTGTGAACCCGCAGGACGATAGGAATATTTAATAAAATTACCATAGCTC
Organism: Dendropsophus ebraccatus; assembly: GCF_027789765.1. Classification (NCBI taxonomy): domain Eukaryota; kingdom Metazoa; phylum Chordata; class Amphibia; order Anura; family Hylidae; genus Dendropsophus; species Dendropsophus ebraccatus. The sequence goes on from NC_091457.1 coordinate 95,662,203, forward strand.
CTCCCCATTAGGCATAAGTAGCCTTCCCAGCCACAGGCTCAGTGAGTTAATGCAAAAGAAAAAACTACTAAACAACCATAATAGGGCGGGACGTTTGTGCTGCCAATGGGACTAAGGGAAAACACATTAACATAATAATGTTAACTTCCCTGTCGTCCCATAGGCAGCACAACAGATGGGGAGTTAGCAAGAAGAACCCCCATAGGGAGGGCCCTCTGTTGCTACCGCATTCAGGACCGACCTGCAGAAAGCGGTCTGTCTACTCAAAAAAGAATCAAGCCTATAGTGCTTCACAAAAGTCTGTGGGGTAGCCCATGTTGCCGATTGACAAATCTGTTCTAAGGGGATGTTACATCTTTCAGCCCAAGTCGTGGACACCGCCCTTGTGGAGCGAGCCCTAGTAAATTCCGGACTCTGAACCCCTGCTATGGAATAACAGATGTGAATGCACTCACAGATCCACCGAGAGATTGATGGCTTAGATGCTTTTCTCCCACGAGCTTTACCTTGAAAGCATACCAGAAGATTTTCTTCTCTTCTGAATTGCTGAGTTCTCTGTATGTATGTTTTTAGACATCTCACCACATCCAGAGTTGTAGAGTCCACACCGTCCACAGGAGTCCCTGGAGAGAATACTGGGAGTACAATTGATTGGTTAAGATTAGACACAGAAGCAAATTTTGGTCTGAATGATGGAAGCAATCTTAGCACGGCTCTATCTGATGATATAGATGTGTATGGTTCCTCAGACCCCAATGCCTGCAGTTCTCCCACTCTCTTAGCTGTTGTTACTGCTAACAAAAAAACAGTCTTAAGTGTTAGATGTTTTAAGTCCACCTCTTCCAGAGGCTCAAACGGGGCCTGACACAGTTGTTTCAAAACCAAAACTAAATCCCAGGCCGCTACAGGCCTAGTTACAGTAGGCCTTAGTCTTGTGATTGCTTTGGTAAAGTCCTTTATTTCTTGAACCTGTAGTAGTCTCTTTTTGAGAAAGACTGATAAAGCCGCAATCTGTACTCTTATAGAGTTTGGTTTTAGCCCCTTTTCAAAACCATCCTGTAGGAACTCTAGTATTTGGGAAATTGTGGGAGCTGCAGGATTAACCTCCTTGGAGACAGCCCATGTCTGAAATATTTTCCAGATTCTGTTGTAAGAACGATTTGTAGCCTCACTTCTGGAGTGAGACAATGTCTCCCTTACCCTTTGTGAGAGGCCCTCAGCCCTCAAAAGGGAGGAGCCAGCCTCCAGGCTGCTAGACTGAATGTGTTGAGGTTCTGACATACCTGGGCTCCTTGTGATAGGAGATCCTTCCTGAGGGGTAGTTTCCAATATAACCCCCTGCTCATCAGCATCAGTTGGGAGAACCAGGACCTCTTTGGCCAGAATGGAATTATGGCTATTACCGAGGCCTGATCTTTCCGGATCTTCACTAATACCCTGGGTATCATAGAGACCGGAGGGAACACATATGCTAGCTGAAAGGACCATGGTATTGACATTGCATCCAGTATAGTTGGATTGTCCTCCTTGTATAGGGAACCGAAGTTGCTGAGTTTGGAGTTGATTCTTGTGGCCATTAGGTCTATTTGGGGTAACCCCCATCTGTCCACTATCTGTTGGAATATCTGTTCGTTCAATGACCACTCCCCCGGTACTGTGAGACCTCTGCTGAGCCGGTCTGCTAGCACATTCTGTGTTCCCCTGATGTGGACAGCAGATAACCTTGTTACCCTTTCTTCTGCCCACCTCAGGATCCTCTCCACTTCTCTTAGAAGAGACTGGGATCGAGTACCTCCTTGTTTGTTTATGTAACAAACACACGCCATATTGTCCGTCCGAATCCTCACTGCCTGATTCGCCAGCAGTGGTGCAAACCGGACAAGTGCTCTGTAAATAGCTCTCAACTCCCTTAAATTGGAAGAAAGACTCCTTTCTTCCTCTGACCACAGACCTGAAGCCTCCATATCCTGTATATGGGCTCCCCATCCTGTACCTGAGGCGTCTGTGGTTAACGTAACCCATTCTGGTTCTCGGATGTCCATGCCATCTTTTACTTGCCTCCACCACCGAAGTGATACTCTTGTGTTTGTGGAAAGGGCATGTTGGTTGTCCAAGGATTTGACATCTCTGTCCCAAAGGTCGAGAACCTCCTTCTGTAGACGCCTCATGTGGAAGAGAGCCCAAGGGACGGCTTCTGATGTTGATGTCAGAAGGCCTAGAAACCTCATTAAAGTCCTTAGAGAGACCTGTCTTGGGGATAGAAGAAACTGACATCCATTCTGAATTCTGGTCCTTCTTTCTGGTGTTAAGTAGAGTCTCATGGACTCTGAATCCACGATGAATCCTAGAAAAGTCTTTGTTGTAGAGGGAGCTAAGTCTGACTTGTTGAAGTTCACCAACCAGCCTAGCTGTTTGAGGAACTGAAGTGTGGTCTGGACCTGCGTGTTGAGGAGGTCTGCAGAGGGTGCGAGGATAAGCCAATCGTCCAGGTAGGGAATTATTCTGATTCCCTGTAACCGTAGAACGGCCACCACCGCTGATATCACCTTGGTGAAGACAAACGGTGCCGAGGTGATGCCGAAAGGCAGGACCCGAAACTGGAGATGGCGTAACTGACCCTCTAGTGTGACCGCGATTCTTAGGAATCTTCTGTGGGCGGGCAAGATGGGTATGTGGAAATAGGCATCCTGGAGATCCAGGGATGCCATGAAGTCCCCCTCCAGGAGTTCTGACCTGACTGTTTTTATGGTTTCCATGCGGAATCTTTTCTTCCTCATGTACTTGTTCAAGTACCTTAAGTCTATTATGAGCCTCCATTTTCCCAAAGGCTTTGGTACTAAAAAAAAATTGGGGAATATACCCCTTTCCCCCTTTCTGCGGGAGGAACCTCCTCTACCGCAGCAATCAAAATTAAATGTAGGATTTGTTCCTGAATGATCTCCTGCTTTGGAGGTCTTGGTAGATAGGAAATTAAAAATTTTTCTGGGGGAATAGGGTCTAACGTAAGAGCGTATCCTGACCGGATTGTGCCTAACACCCAAGGGTCTTGAATTGCAGACTCCCAGGCTGGCGAAAAAAACATTAGGCGACCTCCTACCGGTAGATCTTCGTCCTCAGAAGTCCGGTTTCTTGGTGTTGGACTTGGGTCCCTGTCTTGAGGTACCTCTTCTAGCGTAGGCTCCTCTACCTCTGGAAGAATAACGGGGTTGTTTTCCTCTCTGGGGGGATCTATCTCTCCTATATTGTCTCCGAAATCTCCTCGAGATTTGCGGCAGAGACTTGCCCTTTTTATCGGATAGCTCCTCCATGAGCTTGTCCAACTCTGTCCCAAACAGCCTTCCTGGTTGGTATTCCAGGTTGCACAGGTGATATTTAGATGGGTTATCACCTGACCATGGTCTTAGCCACAGGGCCCTACGTCCCGCGGTGGATAATGCCATGGTTTTAGAGGCAAGTCTAACCTGCTGGGCAGAAGCATCACACAAATAATCTATGGCTAGGTCAGTCTGCTTAAATGAGGATAAAATATCATCCCTTTTAACGCCAGATTCCAGATCTTCCTGAATCTTTATTAACCATTTTCTGAGCGCCCTGCTCACTTCAGAGGAGGATACGGCTACAGTGTTTTGTGCTGCAGCCGCAGCGTAGGTTCTTTTAAGCGCAACCTCCAGACGTCTGTCCATTGGCTCTTTAAGGCTAGAACCATCCTCTGCTGGGACTAGCGTGCGCTTTGATAACTTTGCAATGGCTACATCCACCTTAGGTGGTGTAACCCAATCTTTGGCCTGCTGTTCCTGTATAGTGTAAAGCATCTTAAACCTGCGACTCAATACCGGAGCCCTCTCCGGTTTTTTCCACTCAAACTTCATTAGATCTAATAAACGGTCCTCAAGCTTAAATGCTCTAGAACCCCTTGTTGCAGAAGATGAGTCAGCTGACTCTTCTGGCTGGTTGATTAGCTGTACAGCTTTAATCAGTTTTTGAGCTTTATCAGCTGGGAAATAGACCCTTCCAGGCTGAAGATCACCCTCCTCAGAGGATGATGAGGATGATGGTCCAACTTCATCCAGTACTCTGAAGTCCTGCTCTGACTGTGAGTCCAGGGGAGAGGACTGAGCCCTTCTGGCTCTCTTCCTGGGTTTCTGAGTTAAAGAGTCCTTTAGTTCAGAAATGGACTTTTGTACAAAATCCGTTACCCAGGTCACTACGTCCTGTATGGTTGGTTCCTCCTTATCAGAGACTCTGGGGCGACAGTCCTGGCAGGTGGTAGATTCCCAACCATCAGGTAGAGGTCCCTCTATAATTAAAGATAGGGGCCATAAGACTGGGATAAACTCTGTGCTGCAACAACTCTGTATGTATATATATATACATGTATATATATATATCCCACTACTCACCACAGCGATTACATGCTAGGTGTTTACGTTTAGAGGTGGCCTTCCTTCCTCCTGACCCTCTGCCTCCTGATTCCATAGAAGACATCTAAGGGTATACATGCCAATAAATATCCAGCAGACTGAGCATTAGCAGATAAAAGCTATAGTGTACTTACTATACCGCAAGTCAGTTCCAACTTCACAATCCAGATCCTGATAGCTCGTCAGTAGCACCCACTCCTTACTGCAAATCACTGACAGCACTAGGAGTTACTGACGCCAGTCTTAAATATGGCTGCTTTGGCGCCAAACCTTAGCCCCTCCCCCAGCCACTGCGACTGTGCTCCTTTCCCCTCACCCCCAGCAACTCCGGTAACCTGCAGAGATTCACTAGTGCTAGCTCACTTACCCCTGAGAACGCTCCCTGGCCTCCGGTATCCCGAGTCTCCGTGCGCCGCTCACCGGAGTGTACGGAGTCTATGACCTATAGCTCCGACGTCACTTCCGGCGCTCCGGACTCCGGAAAAATGGCGGCGCCCCTGTGCGGGGACACGCCATCCAAGCTATTACAGCCGGCCAGAAGGACCTGTAAAAGAATACCTGCGTTGTTAAACAGAGTAGCGCCGGAGGGAGGAGGGGAAGGCACAGTAGACCGCAGGGCAGAGGGAGACCAGGTAACATAAAGCCGAATCCTCAGACTAGCTGACAGATTCGGCTTGTACAAAAACACCTGTCCTTGGTGCAAGACGCCTGCGGGCCCAAGGACGAAAAAAAACTCACTGAGCCTGTGGCTGGGAAGGCTACTTATGCCTAATGGGGAGGAGCTATGGTAATTTTATTAAATATTCCTATCGTCCTGCGGGTTCACAGGGGCGGAGACACCCCATCTGTTGTGCTGCCTATGGGACGACAGGGAAGATTTCATTAACACTGAGCGTAGAAAAGTATTTGCAGGTTATGGGTGCAGTAGCCACCATGGCCAGCAGAGGGCAAATGTCTTATTTCTTCTTGGCTGGGATGATCTGGCTGATCAGTGTATTTTATGGAAGTTGTGCAGTTTAAAACCACTTTTTTTCTGCAACAAAAGCAACTTTTCTCTGAAACTGCTCACAAGTCAGAAAATAACAAATATCTGCAGAATGAAATGGGCAGAAACGCAAAAGAAAACTCCCATCAACAATGAGAACACAGGAGATGGCACTTTATAGTCCACAGTGAATATATTGGGTATTTGGCAGCTGCAGGACTTAGTCTAGTCTAGATGGTGCTGTTGAGCAGTTATTCTTTTTTTCTTTTTTTTTTAAATATTAGTGCTAGTTGCAGTATAGTGCTATGTAAAAGAAGCTTAATCGGAGAAAAAAAGAATGATAAATGTGAGCCACAGAGTGAACACTGCAGAACTTAGACAAAGATCAGACACATTTTTTCTCAGATAGGAATCCATCAGAGTCCATTCTAAGGGTATGTCCATACTACGGAATCCCAGCGGATTCCGCAGCTCGCCCCTGCTCGCGGACGGGCGCGTTTTCTCTGGTTCCATAGGCTTCATTCTATGGTTTGCCAGATTCCGCGAGCGGGGGCGAGCTTTTGAATCTGCAGAGGGTGATCCTCCGGGATTCCGCGGTGTAGACATATCCTAAAAAATAAAAGCTTAGACAGACATTTCTGATTCTTGTCTCTGATAGATTAAGATCAACCTTAGTGTTTCTTTTCCTTGTCAAGATCTCTGCATGCTTTCAGTGAATGGAAACTTTCTTTCCTCTTTCTAGAGGCTTATACTTTTAAGGGTGCCTTCACACGTACTGACTTAATAACCCTGCGAGTCAGCGAGTGGCAGATCACTGTCACTACATACGCGCAGTGGTCTGAACGACCGCTGCGTGTATGTAATTCTGCCGGCCGCTTAACCCCTTCTGATGCTGCCCGCCTCCCGCTCCGCTCCAGCTCTGTATACATACATCCTCGCTTCACGGGGTCCCGGCGTCCGAGCAGTACGCCGGGACCCCGTGCAGCGAGGAGAGGTAATGTATAGAGAACGGGAGCCGGGCGGCAGCTGAAGGGGTTAGGCGGCCGGCAGAATTACTGTACATACACACAGCGGTCGTTCAGACCGCTGTGTGTATGTAGTGACAGTGATCTGCCAGGACCTAGCCGACTCGCAGCGTTATTAAGGCTGCAAATCGGTATGTGTGAAGCTACCCTAATACAGCATTTTTAGTTTGTTTCTACTTGGGATGGCTGCAGGAGTAATACTGTGCAGAGGGGACCTCAGATGAATATCAGCAGCTTTTCCTGCTGACCTCTGTCCTTGGAGCAGCTTAAACCCCCACCCCCATGCACTACCCTCCGGAATTGCTGGGGTTTGTAGTTCCAAATCAACAGGTAGGCCTCACTGGTATTGTTGAGCGAACTTGCCGAATGCTCGGCATTTGACTCTCGGTGGCTGGAGAGGTTGGATGCAGTCCTGGAAAACATGGATACAGCCTATGGCTGTATCCATGTTTTCCACAACTCCCTATGGCTGCATCCATCTTCTTCAGTGAGTGTTCAGGTTTTTCTGATTTGCTCACTACTCCCTGTCAAAGGGTCCATTTACTTGGGCAGATGACAGCCTAAAGGCCCTATTCCATGGAACGATTATCGGCCGTATCGTTGTGTCGTTTGTCTTTCAAACATGTTGAAAGACAAACGACTGATACAGCAACGACCTGCTGCCGTCGCTCCATGGAATAGGAGCGTCGGCAGCGGACGCCGCTGTATCCTATGGGCTGCCCGGACGATCAGTGATCCCCTGGGCAGCCCCGGCGCAGCTCCCCGCGGCCCCCCCCTCAGACTCACCTGCTCGCTGCCGCCGCGTGGAATAGTAGCAGCAGCGAGCGGGGAATGAGGAGCAAATGAGAGCTAATAGCGCTCGTTTGCTCCTGTCAGTCAGCCCGTGGAATAGGGCCTTAAGGGTCCTTTTACATGGACCGATTTTTAACTATTAACGACTAACGATAAACGATCGCAAATGACATTTTTTATCGTTAACCTGAAATCGTTCACCATATTACACAGAAAGATAATCTTTAGTTACCATTGTTACTATGATCGTTATTGCGATCGTTACTATGATTGTTTATTCCTTCTGATCCCAGCAAAACAATGAACAATGTGCACTTACACTGATCGATTAGTGAAAAAACGCGGAACTTAAGCGAACTAATGTGGAATTACAGCGAACGATTAACAATAATTTTAGGTTCAGAACTAAATCAAAGATCAACAACATACAAACAATTTTTAAATTGTTGCCTGCAATTACACAGAATGATTATTGTTTAAATACTAACGATTTAACGATTTTTTTGCACGATAATCGTCCCGTGTAATAGGGCCGTAACTCAATTGGTTTTAAAAGGAACTATCCATTCTTAGAGAAACATGTATGTTTTCTTCCTAAAACAGCACCTCTCCTATCCTTAATTTGGGTGTGGTTTTGAAGCTCGGTTCCATTGAAGTAAATGGAATTGGATTGCAAGAAAAAATAAAAAAAAGGAAGAGGGCACTTACCGTTAAAACTTATTCTTCATTCATTTTCTTTAAAATCGCCATATTAGGACATGCAGGAGAGCAGGCAAACACTTGTTCCAATCAGTGTGGCAGCGTGACAGCAGTTTCGCGTGACGAATTGGATTGCAATACTACACACAACCTGGGGACAAGTGTGGTGCTGTTTTTGCAGCAAAATAGCTATGCTTTTCTAATCCTGGACGACCACTTTGTAATGAGCCTTTACACAGCTCAATTGTTGTGAATGAAGGACTGCACAAACAATTGCTGGATCACTTGGATTGTTGACCGCACATGCCCCGTTTTCACAGGGAGACGGGGTATCAACAAATGATGATTTATAGGGCCACACAGTTCTGGCGATCAGCTGACACAATTTTACGAGGGGCAATAATTGGCCCATTCAGCCAATACCTTGCCCCATGCTAAAGGGCCTTTAAGCAGTCTGTGGCTTTCTGCATAGTGTGTGGGGCTTATTGTAAGGTGTCAAGGTGATTATTATCTGATTGATAAGCTCTTCCATTGTATCTGATCATTGATCCTCATTTCCAGCGCAAGCACTATAGCTTTAAATCCCTAGGCACCACGTGGCTGCAAAGGCCAGGCCAGAGCCGGGGACACAGATCTAATGATCAATACTGAAACACTCTAATGTTCCCTTCATGGCTGCCGCTCTGTATCTAATATCCGTGACCTTTTAGCAGCCACTGCTTCCAAACTCAATTAATGCAACCTGCCAACAATGCTGGGCCCCCTGAGGTCCTGACCACTGACCTCTCTGTTGTTAGGGGTGTGACCTCTTCATCCTGACCTTTGGGATCTTTAAAGGCTTTTTATGTGAAGCCTGTGGAAGGAGTCAGCTGCTTCTGACCTGCCTTTTGATGCAATGCTGGCTGATATGTCTGTCACCGAGAGATGGCCTCCCTGAGCTGTGTCCTGGAAGATGGCCCCACAACGGTCTGCTACATACACCAAATCATCGCTATCCGATATCTGCATATAAGAAAGTATCCAAATTTTAAAGATCTTTGCTGTTATTGGAGGTGGAAACCCAAGCTGACTCCTGTTCACATGGAGGGGGCAGCATGTAACACTGTATCAGGAATCTGTCCAGCAAGGGTCAGAAAGGCCTCTGAGCACAAACAACAACCCTTTTCATTGACAACAAGCACAGATCTTGAACAACTTTTAATTGCAAAATGATCCAACCATATTACAGGACCTTTGCTGAACACTGGCCCTTAAATCCCATATGACTATGTCGCCTACCCAGAGATCAGTTTTGTTTTGCTATGTTTTTTTAGTCATTTTAAAACACTACAGCAGTGCTTGCCTTGCATAATGTGTGCTGGTATATACAGGGTTAAGCATTGGGTGATGTTTCTGAAGGAACTGCATGACCTGGTTGAGGAAAGGTAAGTCAGGATGGCGGTGCCCCCTGCAGTGGGCAGAAGTGCTGATTAAACTGCTTTGACTTGTCTCCCTGTAAATGATCAGCAGGCAGAGGAGAAGGCGGCTGCTGAGATCCATAGAGGCCGAGAGAATCCTTGTGTGTAATCACTGGAAGGGAATGTGCCATGCGTCAGTGTTCCAGGAGAGCAAAGAGATAGAACTAGCCGACAATCTGCTTCTCTCACACAGCCACCCGGAGCAGCTGATAAGGAAGGGCACTGAGCAAACTGAGCTGCCATCTGCCGCTTCCGCCACTGTTATTCCTCATTCATGATCCAAGTTAGAGACTGCAGAGGCTTCTGGGAGATCCCAGGGCTGCACTTGTTGGCATCTCTGGGGGATCACTAACATTTCAGTGGATTGAGAATCCGCGCTAATCCTTGCCAACTGTCTCATGATAGCATCTGAGCCGCAGAACTGACACTTGGCTGTGGCTGGTGTATTGGCATCCTGTCTGAGGCTGTATAGTGCCGTGCACCTATCTTATCGCTCAGCACTGCAGGCTGTGTTGGCACTTTATATATGCGTGATAATGGTAATTATTCTTTTGATTGACAGACGTAATGAGGGTTCTCGGAGTCTGCGCGGACCACCCACATCAGCGTCACCAGGATGGCGCCACAGACAATGGCTCTCATTAATCATCTAGAGGTCTTACACAGGCCAACCAAATGAATGCTTATCTGATTGGATCCCATGTGAATGTCCGCCATTTTGTGCCAGCTCTTGTTATCATACACAACGATAATTCAGTACCGGATTTTGCTTGGTGTCAGTTTTTAGTGGGAGTTAGCGGACATTGATGTGGCATGATGTTGCTGTGGCGCTGCTCGATAGATAAAATATAATTTATGGAAGCTTCTGAAATCAACATTGTGGTCTTCCCCATGTTTTCTCTTTTGTTTCTGGATGATGGAAGAACGTTCTCTGCACCTCTCTACCTTCGAGACTTGTCTCTGCAGAGACTTTTGGAATTGATTTCACACGGGAATCCTGGAATAGCTGAACAAGCCTAAGGCACATAAAGTTAACCCTAGGCAATGCTCAGTAATACCGGTATGCAGAGAGGCAACTGGCTGACTTATGTGCTAAGGCCCCCTCTGCCACTCTGGCCATACTGATTCTTCTATTTTTGCCAAGGATTGAGCAGAGAGGATAATTCATTTTGTCTGTTTCCCACTCCATTTACTGCCTACCATTTGTAAGGATATCATGGAGCTGGCCCATTCTTGCTGCAGCAGGCTGTATGCAGGAGATGGAGCATTAAGGGTTAATCTGGCTGTCTCCCCTGGCAGAGCTAGTTTCTAATTTGTTGCTGAAGATTTGGCACCGCACCGCCTCGGGTGATGGAATGAACTTTGATTCCATTGGTTTTGCCCGAGGTGGTGACATGGCAGCAGCTGGTTTGTGAGTGTCAGCTGTGCCGCTGGCCTGAATTAGCCTCTTGTCCATCTCCTGATGAAACGGTTGTTCAGTCCTCTGACAATCTGCTGTCTCCTCCCTGGATCCTGGCCTGTTTACTAGGCAGGCGAATGGAGCATCAACCAGGGAGTCAGCTCTGCAAATGTGGAGTTAGATTTGAAACAAAAAAAAATTGTGTTAATGACATTAGTAGTTACTTGGTGCCTGCCTCATTGTTAGCTGCTTTTAATGGGAATCTGAAACCAGGGAAACCTCCCTTCCTTGGGGTACCTATACGATCAAACCTGGACTGGTGGATGCAGTTACATTCACTAGGGTCCCTCAAAGTGCCAGTTAGAGGAGGTAGTGGTAAAAAGCTGTAATTATCCCCACCAAAGTCGTGATCAGTGGGTCAGAAAATGGGAAACCCAACCCTCTTGCTTCTCAGAAATTATTTGCTTGTCATGTGACTTCCCTCTTGGGTGGGTTATAGAATTATTTAGTAGGTCCTTTTCAGACCAGTGATTGGCATTTGGTTATGTTGATGTAGTGCACTTCCTTTCCTGTAGGTGTCAATGGTATCTTCCTTTGAAGAGGCTTAGTCAGCGACCAAAACCTCCATAGTAATGGAGTAGTAAATGTTTTATTATTGTGTGTATTTTTGTATATCAGAACCCTGTACACTGCCGTCTGTATGTGTTGCCCGTCTCCATTATCCTGCGCTCTTCCTCTCTCTCTCTTTCCACTTCCTGGACAGTTTTAAGCATTTTAATTAAAAGCTCGAGACGCTGCCAGATTTCCTTTAATTGGCATATTGGTGGTTGGAGAAAGGAGGTGGAAACCTCTTGTGAGATCACATTTCTCTTATTCTACTCCTGCCCTGACCTAATGCGGCCCCTAGGTAGAGGTGGGGGAACATTTATGGATCTTTAACCCATATAGGGCAGAATATTGTACTCATACTGGAGGCTGCACCTATATAACAAGGGCAGAGTATAGTGCTCATACTGGAGGCTGCACCTATATAAGAAGAGCAGAGTATAGTGCTCATACTGGAGGCTGCACCTATATAACAAGAGCAGACTATAGTACTCATACTGGAGGCTGCACCTATATAACAAGAGCAGAGTATAGTACTCATACTGGAGGCTGCACCTATATAACAAGGGCAGAGTATAGTGCTCATACTGGAGGCTGCACCTATATAAAAAGGGCAGAGTATTGTACTCATACTGGAGGCTGCACCTATATAACAAGGACAGAGTATTGTACTCATACTGGAGGCTGCACTTACATAACAAGGACAGAGTATAGTACTCATACTGTAGGCTGCACCTATATAACAAGAGCAGAGTATAGTACTCATACTGTAGGCTGCACCTATATAACAAGAGTAGAGTAGTGTACTCATACTGGAGGGTGAACCTATATAACAAGAGCAGAGTATTGTACTCATACTGGAGGCTGCACCTATATAACAAGAGCAGAGTATAGTACTCATACTGGAGGCTGCACCTATATAACAAGGACAGAGTATAGTACTCATACTGGAGGCTGCACCTATATAACAAGGACAGAGTATTGTACTCATACTGGAGGCTGCACCTATATAACAAGAGCAGAGTATAGTTCCCATACTGGAGGCTGCACCTATATAACAAGGACAGAGTATTGTGCTCATACTGGAGGCTGCACCTATATAACAAGGACAGAGTATTGTGCTCATACTGGAGGCTGCACCTATATAACAAGGACAGACTATAGTACTCATACTGGAGGCTGCACCTACATAACAAGAGCAGAGTATAGTACTCATACTGTAGGCTGCACCTATATAACAAGAGCAGAGTATAGTGCTCATACTGGAGGCTGCACCTATATAACAAGAGCAGAGTATAGTACTTATACTGGAGGCTGCACCTATATAACAAGGACAGAGTATAGTACTCATACTGGAGGCTGCACCTATATAACAAGGACAGACTATAGTACTCATACTGGAGGCTGCACCTACATAACAAGAGCAGAGTATAGTACTCATACTGTAGGCTGCACCTATATAACAAGAGCAGAGTATAGTGCTCATACTGGAGGCTGCACCTATATAACAAGAGCAGAGTATAGTACTTATACTGGAGGCTGCACCTATATAACAAGGACAGAGTATAGTACTCATACTGGAGGCTGCACCTATATAACAAGAGCAGAGTATAGTACTTATACTGGAGGCTGCACCTATATAACAAGGACAGAGTATAGTACTCATACTGGAGGCTGCACCTATATAACAAGAGCAGAGTATAGTACTTATACTGGAGGCTGCACCTATATAACAAGGACAGAGTATAGTACTCATACTGGAGGCTGCACCTATATAACAAGAGCAGAGTATAGTGCTCATACTGGAGGCTGCACTTACATAACAAGGACAGAGTATAGTACTCATACTGGAGGCTGCACCTATATAACAAGGACAGACTATAGTACTCATACTGGAGGCTGCACCTATATAACAAGGGCAGAGTATAGTGCTCATACTGGAGGCTGCACCTATATAACAAGAGCAGAGTATAGTACTCATACTGGAGGCTGCACCTATATAACAAGAGCAGAGTATTGTACTCATACTGGAGGCTGCACCTATATAACAAGAGCAGAGTATTGTACTCATACTGGAGGATGCACCTATATAACAAGGACAGAGTATAGTGCTCATACTGGAGGCTGCACCTATATAACAAGGACAGAGTATAGTACTCATACTGGAGGCTGCACTTACATAACAAGGACAGAGTATAGTACTCATACTGGAGGCTGCACCTATATAACAAGAGCAGAGTATTGTACTCATACTGGAGGCTGCACCTATATAACAAGGACAGAGTATTGTACTCATACTGGAGGATGCACCTATATAACAAGGACAGAGTATAGTGCTCATACTGGAGGCTGCACCTATATAACAAGAGCAGAGTACAGTGCTCATACTGGAGGCTGCACCTATATAACAAGGACAGAGTATAGTGCTCATACTGGAGGCTGCACCTATATAACAAGGACAGAGTATAGTACTCATACTGGAGGCTGCACTTACATAACAAGGACAGAGTATAGTACTCATACTGGAGGCTGCACCTATATAACAAGAGCAGAGTATTGTACTCATACTGGAGGCTGCACCTATATAACAAGGACAGAGTATTGTACTCATACTGGAGGATGCACCTATATAACAAGAGCAGAGTATTGTACTCATACTGGAGGCTGCACCTATATAACAAGGACAGAGTATAGTGCTCATACTGGAGGCTGCACCTATATAACAAGAGCAGAGTATTGTACTCATACTGGAGGCTGCACCTATATAACAAGGACAGAGTATTGTACTCATACTGGAGGATGCACCTATATAACAAGAGCAGAGTATTGTACTCATACTGGAGGATGCACCTATATAACAAGGACAGAGTATAGTGCTCATACTGGAGGCTGCACCTATATAACAAGGACAGAGTATAGTACTCATACTGGAGGCTGCACTTACATAACAAGGACAGAGTATAGTACTCATACTGGAGGCTGCACCTATATAACAAGAGCAGAGTATTGTACTCATACTGTAGGCTGCACCTACGTAACAAGGACAGAGTATAGTACTCATACTGGAGGCTGCACCTATATAACAAGAGCAGAGTATAGTACTCATACTGTAGGCTGCACCTACATAACAAGGACAGAGTATAGTACTCATACTGGAGGCTGCACCTATATAACAAGAGCAGAGTATAGTACTCATACTGGAGGCTGCACCTATATAACAAGGGCAGAGTATAGTACTCATACTGGAGGCTGCACCTATATAACAAGAGCAGAGTATAGTTCCCATACTGGAGGCTGCACCTATATAACAAGGGCAGAGTATAGTGCTCATACTGGAGGCTGCACCTATATAACAAGGACAGAGTATAGTTCTTATACTGGAGGCTGCACCTATATAACAAGGGCAGAGTATTGTACTCATACTGGAGGGTGAACCTATATAACAAGGACAGAGTATTGTACTCATACTGGAGGCTGCACTTACATAACAAGGACAGAGTATAGTACTCATACTGGAGGCTGCACCTATATAACAAGAGCAGAGTATTGTACTCATACTGGAGGCTGCACCTATATAACAAGGACAGAGTATTGTACTCATACTGGAGGCTGCACCTATATAACAAGGACAGAGTATAGTACTCATACTGGAGGCTGCACCTATATAACAAGGGCAGAGTATAGTGCTCATACTGGAGGCTGCACCTATATAACAAGAGCAGAGTATAGTGCTCATACTGGAGGCTGCACCTATATAACAAGGACAGAGTATAGTACTCATACTGGAGGCCGCACCTATATAACAAGAGCAGAGTATTGTACTCATACTGTAGGCTGCACCTACATAACAAGGACAGAGTATAGTACTCATACTGTAGGCTGCACCTACATAACAAGGATAGAGTATAGTACTCATACTGTAGGCTGCACCTATATAACAAGAGTAGAGTATAGTACTCATACTGGAGGCTGCACCTATATAACAAGGGCAGAGTATAGTGCTCATACTGGAGGCTGCACCTATATAAGAAGAGCAGAGTATAGTGCTCATACTGGAGGGTGAACGTATATAACAAGAGCAGAGTATAGTACTCATACTGGAGGGTGAACCTATATAACAAGGACAGAGTATAGTACTTATACTGGAGGCTGCACCTATATAACAAGGACAGAGTATAGTACTCATACTGGAGGCTGCACCTATATAACAAGAGCAGAGTATAGTACTTATACTGGAGGCTGCACCTATATAACAAGAGCAGAATATTGTACTCATACTGGAGGGTGAACCTATATAACAAGGACAGAGTATTGTACTCATACTGGAGGCTGCACTTACATAACAAGGACAGAGTATAGTACTCATACTGGAGGCTGCACCTATATAACAAGAGCAGAGTATTGTACTCATACTGGAGGCTGCACCTATATAACAAGGACAGAGTATTGTACTCATACTGGAGGCTGCACCTATATAACAAGGACAGAGTATAGTGCTCATACTGGAGGCTGCACCTATATAACAAGGACAGAGTATAGTACTCATACTGGAGGCCGCACCTATATAACAAGAGCAGAGTATTGTACTCATACTGTAGGCTGCACCTACATAACAAGGACAGAGTATAGTACTCATACTGTAGGCTGCACCTACATAACAAGGATAGAGTATAGTACTCATACTGTAGGCTGCACCTATATAACAAGAGCAGAGTATAGTACTCATACTGGAGGCTGCACCTATATAACAAGGGCAGAGTATAGTGCTCATACTGGAGGCTGCACCTATATAACAAGAGCAGAGTATAGTGCTCATACTGGAGGCTGCACCTATATATCAAGGACAGAGTATAGTACTTATACTGGAGGCTGCACCTATATAACAAGGACAGAGTATAGTACTCATACTGGAGGCTGCACCTATATAAGAAGAGCAGAGTATAGTGCTCATACTGGAGGCTGCACCTATATAACAAGAGCAGAGTATAGTACTCATACTGGAGGCTGCACCTATATAACAAGAGCAGAGTATAGTACTCATACTGGAGGCTGCACCTATATAACAAGGGCAGAGTATAGTGCTCATACTGGAGGCTGCACCTATATAACAAGAGCAGAGTATTGTACTCATACTGTAGGCTGCACCTACATAACAAGAGCAGAGTATAGTACTCATACTGGAGGCTGCACCTATATAACAAGAGTAGAGTAGTGTACTCATACTGGAGGCTGCACCTATATAACAAGAGCAGAGTATAGTACTTATACTGGAGGCTGCACCTATATAACAAGGGCAGAGTATAGTGCTCATACTGGAGGCTGCACCTATATAACAAGAGCAGAGTATTGTACTCATACTGTAGGCTGCACCTACATAACAAGAGCAGAGTATAGTACTCATACTGGAGGCTGCACCTATATAACAAGAGTAGAGTAGTGTACTCATACTGGAGGCTGCACCTATATAACAAGAGCAGAGTATAGTACTCATACTGGAGGCTGCACCTATATAACAAGAGTAGAGTAGTGTACTCATACTGTAGGCTGCACCTACATAACAAGAGCAGAGTATAGTACTCATACTGGAGGCTGCACCTATATAACAAGAGTAGAGTAGTGTACTCATACTGGAGGCTGCACCTATATAACAAGAGCAGAGTATAGTACTCATACTGGAGGCTGCACCTATATAACAAGAGCAGAGTATAGTACTCATACTGGAGGCTGCACCTATATAACAAGAGTAGAGTAGTGTACTCATACTGGAGGCTGCACCTATATAACAAGGACAGAGTATAGTACTCATACTGGAGGCTGCACCTATATAACAAGGACAGAGTATAGTACTCATACTGGAGGCTGCACCTATATAACAAGGACAGAGTATAGTACTCATACTGGAGGCTGCACCTATATAACAAGAGCAGAGTATAGTGCTCATACTGGAGGCTGCACCTACATAACAAGGACAGAGTATAGTACTCATACTGGAGGCTGCACCTATATAACAAGAGCAGAGTATAGTACTTATACTGGAGGCTGCACCTATATAACAAGGACAGAGTATAGTACTCATACTGGAGGCTGCACCTATATAACAAGAGCAGAGTACAGTGCTCATACTGGAGGCTGCACCTATATAACAAGGACAGAGTATTGTGCTCATACTGGAGGCTGCACCTATATAACAAGAGCAGAGTATTGTACTCATACTGTAGGCTGCACCTATATAACAAGAGCAGAGTATAGTACTCATACTGGAGGCTGCACCTATATAACAAGGACAGACTATAGTACTCATACTGGAGGCTGCACCTATATAACAAGGACATACTATATTACTCATACTGGAGGCTGCACCTATATAACAAGGACAGAGTATTGTGCTCATACTGTAGGCTGCACCTACATAACAAGGACAGAGTATAGTGCTCATACTGGAGGCTGAACCTATATAACAAGAGCAGAGTATAGTACTCATACTGGAGGCTGCACCTTTATAACAAGAGCAGAGTATAGTACTCATACTGGAGGCTGCACCTGTATAACAAGAGCAGAGTATAGTACTCATACTGGAGGCTGCACCTATATAACAAGAGCAGAGTATAGTACTCATACTGGAGGCTGCACCTATATAACAAGAGCAGACTATAGTACTCATACTGGAGGCTGCACCTATATAACAAGGACATACTATATTACTCATACTGGAGGCTGCACCTATATAACAAGGACAGAGTATTGTGCTCATACTGTAGGCTGCACCTACATAACAAGGACAGAGTATTGTACTCATACTGGAGGCTGCACCTATATAACAAGGGCAGAGTATAGTGCTCATACTGGAGGCTGCACCTATATAACAAGAGCAGAGTATAGTACTCATACTGGAGGCTGCACCTATATAACAAGAGCAGAGTATAGTGTTCATACTGGAGGCTGCACCTATATAACAAGGGCAGAGTATAGTGCTCATACTGGAGGCTGCACCTATATAAGAAGAGCAGAGTATAGTGCTCATACTGGAGGCTGCACCTATATAAGAAGAGCAGAGTATAGTACTCATACTGGAGGCTGCACCTATATAACAAGAGCAGAGTATAGTGCTCATACTGGAGGCTGCACCTATATAACAAGGGCAGAGTATAGTACTCATACTGGAGGCTGCACCTATATAACAAGGGCAGAGTATAGTGCTCATACTGGAGGCTGCACCTATATAACAAGAGCAGAGTATAGTGCTCATACTGGAGGCTGCACCTATATAACAAGAGCAGAGTATAGTACTCATACTGGAGGCTGCACCTATATAACAAGAGCAGAGTATAGTGTTCATACTGGAGGCTGCACCTATATAACAAGGGCAGAGTATAGTGCTCATACTGGAGGCTGCACCTATATAACAAAGGCAGAGTATAGTGCTCATACTGGAGGCTGCACCTATATAACAAGGACAGAGTATAGTACTCATACTGGAGGCTGCACCTATATATCAAGGACAGAGTATAGTACTCATTCTGGAGGCTGCACCTATATATCAAGGACAGAGTATAGTACTCATACTGGAGGCTGCACCTATATAACAAGGGCAGAGTATAGTGCTCATACTGGAGGCTGCACCTATATAACAAGGGCAGAGTATAGTACTCATACTGGAGGCTGCACCTATATAACAAGAGCAGACTATAGTACTCATACTGGAGGCTGCACCTATATAACAAGAGCAGAGTATTGTAGTCATACTGTCACGTCATTTCTTTAGGAATGGCGGAATTCGCCGGCAAATATCATTAAGTCTAGGGTATTGGGTGGAACTTTCCCTAGTGGGAACATACTCTTAAGGGGTTATCCATTGTTAAAAAAAACATAGCCACTTTTTTCCAGAGACAACATGACTCTTGTCTCCAGTTTAGGTGTGGTTTGTAATTAAAGCGAAATAGATCTATCTTAGGATAGATATACGTTTGTCCCAGGCAGGTTTAAAGTCTGGTATTGTAATTTTACCAACCACATCTGCTGGAAGTTTGCTCCAAGCATCTACTCCTCTTTCAGTAAAGTTATATTTTCTCACGTTGCTTCTGATCTTTCTCCCAACTAACCTTTCACTGTGTGCGAATTTGCATCGTAAAATCCGCTGGGGATCCAATACGTATCCAACATATCCAGCACCCTTAATGATATTTCTAATCTATGTTCACACACTGTTCAAAATTCAGTGGATGGCCGTCATTTATTAACAAATAATTACTTACAATAGTTACAGTGTGTATGAACATAGCCTTTCTGTATTTTCCATCCACTCCTTGTTTGTGTTGAAAAATACTGAGCAAAATACTGAGCAAAAATACTGTGTGGGAACATAGTCTAAGGCTGCACATCCATCACACCAGCAGTATACTGTGCTGATATATTCCAGAGGCTGCACATACATGACAAACACTGTATGCCAAGCTGATAAATACTGGAGCGTGCGAGTATATATACTGTATTCATATAGCAAGTATAAATTGTATTTATATAGAAATCGCCTAGTCATGTGTCTGCCTTGGTAAAGGTCACACTAATGGTCAGTGTCAGGTAGAACAGTGCCTCTTGTGGTCAGATATGCCATTACCTTTCAAACATGAGGATTTTATAATTGCACCTAAGATGCAACCTTATCACTCATTTTTGTTTGCAGGTCGCTCCTGCTCTCATATAAATCCTCATTTAGAGGGGGATGGGAGAGCAGGATTGATCACAGCTCCGATCACAGAGGAAGCGACATTGATTGCCTCTATTTGTCTTCTCATAGTTAATTTCCTGCGAATGTCGCAGGATTCCTCTACCTGATGAGCCGATGATCCCAGACTGCGCTGTCTGCGCAGATTCTTAATTAGGCAGTGCTTGGAGTGGGATCGGCCGTGTCACCCACTGTACATTAGTAATGGTTATTTATCCAGCTGACATTGCACAGGATGCTGGGTGGCATAAAGACGAGGACTAATGAGGTGCCTGGTGCTAGGCAAAGAGCCGGGTGATGGAAGCAGGCTGCAATACACTCGCTCTGTAAAGGATAAAAGATTTATTTTACATTGCTCTCATAAGAGGCCAAGCTGCAGGTATCATGGGAAAAAAGATCCAGAGCCGAGACATAAACTAGTGGACCCAGTCTGTGCCATTAACACAACTTTCTAATAGGTTGACTTTAGGGTGTCTTTACACAGAGAGATTTATCTGAAGCCAAAGCCAGGAATGGATCTGAGAAGAGGAGAAATCTCAATCTTCCCTTTATGACCTGTTCTCTGTGTTTTATAGTCTGGCTTTTGCTTTAAAATCTGTCAGATAAATCTGTCTGTGTAACATCACAATAAGTGAATAAAATTAGAGGTATAACTAGGATTCATAGGGCTCCTTAGCAAAATGAGCTGGGCCCCACCACCTAGTGCCGGGTAACTCAACCAGCAGCATATTTAGCAAAGCGCAATATATAAGATAAAAATACACAGAAAAAAGGTCAGGCGCCTCTTGTTTTACCTCAGGTAAGGGAGAAAATTAGAAGCAATGCTGCTCATCTATTAGCCCCTTGGGCTTTATGCACATCACCCCTATTCAGATGTGGGACATACTAAAGATCAGGAGCCGGAAGGATGCTTCCTCCCTTGTCCAAGTTTACTTGTGTAGTTTCAGGACTGTACCAATAGATGTTGCTCCCAGACATGGGCCATTACAAAGCAATAAACAAGAAATGGAAAAGAAATGGTACTG
This sequence comes from Dendropsophus ebraccatus, assembly GCF_027789765.1. Taxonomy (NCBI): domain Eukaryota; kingdom Metazoa; phylum Chordata; class Amphibia; order Anura; family Hylidae; genus Dendropsophus; species Dendropsophus ebraccatus. The sequence continues at coordinate 95,683,334 of NC_091457.1, forward strand.
GCCGTGGTCGGCGCTGTCCCAAAAAGGCCATTGGGCAGATTGCTTCAAGAAAACTGTAACAATTGATGTATAGCACCAGTTATAACACGTTTCGGGAGACTCTGTTCCTTCATCAGTATGTATGCACTTGATATGATGAAGGGATTGAGTCTCCGGAAACGCATTATAACTGGTGCTATGCAATTAAGCAGTCTGTCTGATGGACTTTTGGGGACAGCGCTGACCACTGCCACTACCATTTCATTTCCATTTTTTTATTTGTTTATATTTAGCAGAATGCCACAAACTTGTAATTTGGTACATAAAGTTACAATGTTCCTGCACCTGAGTAGGCTCTCACTGAGGTTACTGTTGCATCAATCTTTACAATCCTCTGTGAAGTCATTATCATCACCAGCAAGCGGAGTGGAGAGTAATATCAGTAAGGAATTTAAAATAAGTGTAGGCCACAGAATTTTACATTCTGCAATGATTAAGTATTTTACATAAAATCAATAAATTCCTTATTTGGTGGTAAAAAGTGTAAAGTGGATTCTGCTTAGTCATTGTCCAATCTTCTAGGAGTAGTAGTCCCAGGCTCCCTGTAATCCTCACATTTAGCGACTACGCTGTAAGCCTTTCTTGTGACACTGGAGTTAAGCAGAGTCGCTCACTGGCAGGGTGTGACTGAAGCAAAAATAACACTGTAATTGCCCGGTGTAATAATGCCAACTGGCAGCACGCTCCATGGCCACCCGTCTGAACTTTCTTAATCACCTGAGTAAAAAGCTGCACTTACCGGAGGAGCATGTCCTGACAGAAACCAAGCGCATTACTGGGGTCAAGTGGTTCTTATTCATCATTACACCCAGCTCTTACTGATGTCTCCACTTATTTATATTTATCTGTGTCCGGGACTTAATGCTGCTGAGCTGTGTATCTAATCCTATCAGGTGTGATACACTGGGCCTTCATGAAGCCTAACATGTATGATGCTTTCTTCTGAGCTGCTGTGTCTAAGCATATAATGTGTCATGCTGACTGCTGAGTTGATGTACAGTATCTAATCCTATCATGTATGGTACTGTTGGCTGAGCTGCTGTATTTAAGCCTGTAATGATTCATACTGTTGGCTGAGCCACTGTATGTTGGGGTCCTATTAAATGGGCCGATGTTTGCTGTAAACAGGTGCAGATCTCGTATATAAGGTTAGATTATTACATGGCTTTACAAGTGTGCTGCTAGGGCTGAATGAACGATTGCTGAACCATTCATGCAAACGTATTCAATTCAAACGTATGTTTTACATAAATCATACGTTGCAAATTGCAACAATGGATTTATAAAAAACATATGTTGTATTGTGAATGAATGGAATCCCGACCGGAGCGTATACACATAGCATATGCTCCGGCCAGGATTCCATCCGGCTGCACAAGAAGTGACTGACTTGTCAGTTTTCTGCCACAGAGACATGTCAGTTCACACAATGGAGTGTGCGGCTCTGGCCGCATGATCCATTGTTTGTAGCGGGGAATTTAAATGTGGGCGCACACGGGTGCACCCGCGTTCCAATTCAATAGAAATGAAGATCATCCGGCCAGTTCTGCAGTGCCCGCCGGGATAATCTTCTGTAACACCTGCTGTTAGCCGGTGTAAGGGTACCTTCACATGTACCGTATCGCGGCGTATTTATCGCTGCGAGTTTCTCGCACATAAATCCACAGTGATACTGATTGCTATCAAGTCAATGTACAGTATGTGTATTACTACATGCGAGTTTGGTGCGATTTTTACATGCAAGTTTTGATTTGCACATGATTTTCACAGGCGATTTTAACACCACAAAAAACGCAGCTACTTTCATGCGAGTTTTTTGCGATAAATATGCAGCGATACGGTATGTGTGAAGGCACCCTTATACGTAGTGTGAACCCGGCCTTAGGCTGTGTTACCACATTTACACTCAGAATGCTTTCTAAACATGGCTGAAACCATGCCCCCATTTCTTTACCAATAGCTGCACAATGTTGGCGATAAATGCAGCTATTGGTGTAGGAATAGGGGAATGGTTTCAGCCATGTTTAGGGTATATGCACACTAAGGACCCTTGCACACTGCGCAATAGGCGAGGAATTGAAGAGGAATCCGCTCTTAATTTCTGCTTAAAATTCCACCCATAAAATCTGAACAGAGCAATCTCCTATTGTGTTCAATGGAATATCCGCTCTGTTGTTCACACTGCAGAATTTCCGAGCAGAATTTTCTGCTGCAGATCCGCTCTCTGCCCAAAGGCCCCATTCACACTGAGTAAAAACTGCAGAATTCCCACCATGCTCAGTGTCCTGCAGTGAGTGAATGGAAGGGCACACGAGCGTCCGCTCTCGCTGCTCTTCGCTAAAAGAAATGACATGTCAATTCTTTAAGCAGAGAGGGAAGGAAGCGGACGCGTGTGTGCTCTCCCATTCACTTACCGCAGGACACTGAGCAAGGCGGAAAGCTCCGCTGCTGAATCCCTCCATTTTTGCTCAGTGTGAACAGCTTCCGCTAGAGGAATCCTCCATTTTTGCTCAGTGTGAACAGGTTCCGCTAGAGGAATCCTATAGAAGTCAATGGGACTTGAATGCTGCTTGAATTCTGCTTGAATTCCTCTAGCATTCCGCTCGAAATCTGCTCCTATTCTGCCAGAGATGAATAGGTGAGGAATTTCAAGCAGAAAACTTTCCTCTTGAATTCCTCGCTGAATATTCGCCTATTCTTCAGTGTGAACATACCCTTAGGAATTCTCTCGGATTCCGCAAGGAATTGAAGTGAAAGGGCCCTTGCACACTGAGCAATTCTCGAGGAATTGTAGCTGAAAGATTTCTGCTTGAAATTCCTCGCCTATTCTGCTCTGGCAGAATTTAAGCGGAATTTGAGCGGAATTCAAGTGGAATGCAAGCGGAATTACCAGCAGAATTCAAACCCCATTGACTTCTATAAGATTCCTCTAGCGGAATCCGCCCAAAGAATTGACATGTACATTCTTCGGGCGGAATGCGGATTCTGCGCGGAATCCGCGCGGAATTCCGGATGGAAATTTACTCTGTGTGCACGGGCAGTCGGAAATCCCATTGTTCTCTATGGAAAGAGCAATGTTGCATTTACACGGGCGGAATTCCACGTGGATTCCGCCCGGTTTTTATGGCGGAATTCGGGCAGAATTCCGCTAGAATTGCTCAGTGTGCACATACCCAAAGATTTCTGCTTGAAGTTCCTCTCCTTTTCTGCTCTGGCAGAATAGTAGTGGAATTCAAGCGGAATGCAAGTGGAATTCAAGCAGAATTTAAGCCCCTTTTCACTTCCGTGGGACTTATCTAGCGGAATCCGCCAAAAGAATGAACCCGTACATTCTTTGGGACAGAAATTCCCGCTGTGTGCACTAATGCGCGCAAATACAATAGAAAATAATGGGAGCCAAGACTGCTCGTTCATTACGGGTAGAATTTCGAGCGACTTCCGCACTCATTTTGTCGTGGAATCCGCTTAAAATTCTGTGAGAATTCCTCAGTGTGCCCATACCCTTAGAAAGCATTGTGAACTCAAATGTTGAAATATGTCCTTATATGCGTCCGACCAGTGATTATTTTTTATTATTTTTGTGGCTGGTTTAAACAACGTGATCAGCTGATAAGCGACTATTTTAAATACAGGACAGGGTATCTTATCCTATCATGTGTGATACTGTGTGCCGAGAATTGTGTTCATTATCTGATCATTTTATGAATAATGCTGTTGGTTCAGCTGCTGTATCTATGCCCATCATGTGTAATACTGTCTGCTGAGGTACAATATTTTGTTTGTGACACTGTCTACTGTACTGTGGACCCTATTCTTTCATGTGTAATGCGGTTTGAAGAGCTGCTGTATCTGAGCTGATTATGTTGGATATTGTCTGATGAGCTGCTGTATCTAATTGTATCATTTGCGGTACTGTTGGCTGAGCTACTGTATCTAAGCTGATCATGTGCGATACTTTGTCAGGGACCTGGGGTCAGTGAGTACTCATTATGGCAGTGGGATGTGGATGTTCCCCAGTCTGACTGCACATTCAGGCCCTTCATTGTGTGAAGACTCCCAGCGGACAGGTCGCCTCTGCCAGGCTGGGAGTGATTGCTGCCTCTAAAGCTCCATCATTCAATCCTTATCTGGCCTAATTTATTGAGCAGGAGCTGCTTGCGGTGATGGATTCGTGGCTCAGACCTCGGCTTCTACATCTCAGGATTAATAATCTCTCTTTCCATTCTGCTCTCCTCCAGATGTCTTTAATTTATCTGCTCGCTCAGTCAGGGCGCAAACCTAGTGCCCCACCGTGCCAGCGCTAATGTGGTCTCCTGGCAATAAATCTCCCTCTGCAATAATATTTCCAGCTGAATTAACTGACCCCTTTCTGGCTGTTCTCCTGGTGCTCGCTCCACTCTGCACTTCCACAGTCTCAATCTCCCATGGATGGGGCAGGTATTTACCTTTCTGCTTTTCCCCCTGAAGATGGAGGCTAGCTTAAATGAGAAAAAAAATTCTACTTTTCATGAAAATTGGAGAGATTGAAGATCGCACTTAGATTGACCGCATTTATCCATAGAGAGGAGGTATTTTAGACAGTCCAGGGAACTAAGAGACAATAGTCTATTTTACTTACAGTTTATATTATTGGACCCTGGGCTAAACTTCTTTGCCCATGAAATATTTAGTGAACTATTAATGTACTATATGTTCCTATAATTTATAATCTGTGGGTCCTACTAGCTACTAGATGAGGCAGTCTACTAAGGTAGTATCCAGCCTGCCACTTTCCAGCTGTTGCAAAAGTACAACTCCCAGCATGCCCTGACAGCTTCTTCAACTCTCCATGTGTTTTCTTAGTGCTGAACGGAACTCAGGACTGCAGAATGCGACTACACAGTGGTGGTTTCTGGCAGCCATGCTGGAGCAGGTGCCACTTCCGTGGTGCAGGGCCTACCTGTATGGATCTTTCTTGGTGCCTGGAGGAGACTTTAGTGCCTTGTGCAGGAGGAGTCAGCACTTATTATTAGTACGGTCATAATCTGACGCTGGTCAATACTTTGTCTGTCTCTTTTGCTCTTCCATTTCCTCACTCTACATCTCTTGCAATTTCTTCCTGCCTCTCTATCTTTCTCGGTTACCCTATCTCTCCCAGTCTCTCTCTTTCTCTCAGTATCTGGAAACGTAACATGTGAAGAGCTCTCATGGATGAAAAGACCTTATGTAATCCTCTTGTGGTGGTGTGTCATCTGTAACATAATGTGGCCGCCACTCATCCGCTGTTCCCGCTCCCACAATGAAGATGCAGTAATTACAAGGCCTTGCAACTAGTTGAATATTATGAACAGGAACATTCCTTTAATTTGGCATTTGACAGTCCAGAAATTCACATAATCTAGTATTTGTTTCCAACAAAACTGCACAGATATGGAGCAGAGAACCAGAAAAAGCCTCCATTCATTAGGAAGTGATATTCTCATTTTCTGTCTTAAATCAGATTCAGTTAAATCTGGACCGAAGGAATTTAGAATTTCTCTTCAGGTTTTCTGGGACGTTACATATACACAGCAGAAATCCTTTAATTTGCCATTAGGAAACAGAGAGGTGTCATATTTTAAAGTTGCATGTTTATAAAATTATATAAAGATATATTTAGATGGCTGCATCATTTCTGCCATGTATCTGTTCACTATAATTTAGGTTAAAGATCCCCTTAACTGGAATCATGCGGAATATAATTGCATTTCCCTATTATGGGGGCATTTAGTGGCTGAACCTGTGGAGTGTTGTCTCTCGCTTGTAGGTCTAAACTACCTAATGTAGCCTGAGTTGCCATGTATTGGGTTGATATGGGAATGAATATTTACACGTGCTGTATGATGTGATTTTATTAGCGCCTCTACAACCTGGGCTGTGTGAAACAAGTTAAATCTTGTCAGGATTAAAAAGCCTTTCCCATTTTCTCCCTGATTAGGAGGAAAGTGTTTCCCTTCTGTACATATTATTTTAAACATTTATCATTTCACTGGATTGCTTCTGGCACTTACTGTACCAAGTGGAGCTGGTGACGGGTTATATGCTAATTTATTCCCAGTGTTTCTTCAGTGTCATCTTTTTCATCCCAGTTCAGCTTCATCCATACACCTAGGCCAGACAGTGCACTAATGTATAGACAGGATATCAGTCTCCTGTGTGGCTGACTTACTGTGAACTACAGAATCACATTGTCTACTATCCAATCCCACCTGGCAGCTCTAACCACTCCTTCCCCTACCTGGCTCCACCTTTCTTATGAGTTTTCAAATAACTTTTGAAATGTCCTAGAGACATTCCAATAAATCAAAAAAGTCCAACAGCACCTTGTGGGAGCCACACTCCAAATGGCCACTTGGTTTTAAGGTGGGATGCACGCTGGAAGGCCTACTATCCTTGTGGTATGCAAAGAAGAGCCCGTGGAGCCTCATTGAAGAGTCTCAAAACACAGGACTAGCCAGATATCCCTCCGAAAAAGGACCCTTGTGGTAGGCACTGTAGACTTAAGAAGAAAAAATTCCTTCAGCATCCGTAATAACGTGGATTTATTCACACATCAGGGTACAAGTGCAACATTTCCACCCATACATAGGGTATTTGTCATGCTTGACAAAGACCCTATGTATGGGTCGAAAAGTTGCAAACGATGCTCTAGAAATTTTTCTTCTTATGTCCTAGAGACTAAGGGCTCTATTACACCAAACGTTTATCGGGCGTACTTTGTCAATTACCAGCTGTTCTGGCTGATAATTGTTTAGCATAATAGGCCATGTTAAAAGGCAACGATCAACCAACATACATCCAATCATTATCTTAAATCTCAAGCAAGAGAAAGGGGGCGGACCCCGAAACGTAGCAGCACGCTCAGTCGTCATCATACCATCTGAAGAGAGTGAGAGTCTCAGAGGAGGAATGGAGCCGGCCAGGAACTTGGCTTGAACATCTGAAACTCCTGAATCCTGCGCACTGTGGTGATGTGTTGTGTTATATTTTTGTATGAGAAGTTATTTTATATTGCATAAGAAAAAGAAAAAGTAAGAGAATTTCTGAAGATTAAAGTGTCCTGATCATTCTATTTTCATGTTGGATTGACCAAGGGGAAGCGACTTGGTGCAGGACTATACACACACAGTGCGATTAGGCACATGATTTTCTAATTTTTAAGTTATGTACTGTATAACGGCATCTGTTTACTGGGGGGGGGGGGGGGTGTACTGTAGATTTTCATCTCTGCTGACTGTGAATGAAAACATTCTAGTTCCATCCAGACTCTAAGTACATCCATAACACTTACAATACACAGAGCTGTGACACAAAAACAGGTGCATATACCTGCATTCACTGACAGCAAGCAGAGATAGAACTGTAACTTTTCATATTACAGAAACCTAGGCTCAGGGACACATGTAGTCTATGTAAGCAGCACTTTCACTGGCAGTGTATAGCGGCAAATCAATAGACAGTTAGGGTACTATTACACAGAACGATAATCGGCCGAATCGGGGCGATTCGGCCGATTATTGTTCCATGTAATAAATACAATGATCAGCCGATGACAACGATCATAGGTTGATATAGGTTCTGACCTATTTTTGTCGGGCACCGACCGCGCACCACTCCGTGAAATCGCGGTGCGTGGGCAGTGACTAGCGATATACATTACCCATCCACGTTCCAGGGCTGCCGGGCTGTGATTGGCCGGGCGGCCTGTCGGCTGACAGGCCACTCTGACGTTACAGCGCGCGGGACCCGGGAAGAAGAAGACCGAAGCAGCAGCCCTGGAACGTGGATGGGTAATGTATATAGCTATGCAAGGGCTGCAAGGACATCGGTAACGATGTCCTTGCAGCCCTTGTTTAACGATTATCGGGCCGTGTAATAGGCCCAGTAAACGAGCGGCGATCTAGCAGATCGCTGCTCATTTACAGGTATTATCAGGCCCTGCTCGGCTGTGTAATACCACCCTTAAACAGGCAACTAGAGAGGAGATCACATGTCCTGTGTCATCAAAGAAAGGGGGAACAGCTTGTTGTCACCGTGGACACAGATAAGATGATTTTAGATGTCCAGAGTGGGTGAGTATGAGAAAAAAAAACTGGTTATGAGTGCAAGATAGGTTATACATGTATATTAAACATAGGGTGATATTAGGAAGGGGGTGTAGTTTAGAATATTATTTTTGTTACCCAGAGAACCCCTTTAACTTATCCTAGGGATTTTCAGCAGTGATTCACCATTTCTCCTGGATATAGCCCAATACCCTATATAACAACTAAAATAGTTAATTGTAGCTTCCTCTCTCTGCTTCCATTTCTTATACAGGACTGGCATACAGTGTACAAATAACCCTACCATATAGTCACCTAATTACAGTATGATGGCAAATATTAACAGTGCCATGCATTGTAAACAATTCCTTACAGGAGTGTTATATTGTTCTGCCACCATATACTACAAAAGCCATATAGTGTAAAGTGCATCACAATAACCCATATAGTGTCCAATAAATACCAACACACAGTGACCAAATAACAGTTCAATATGTATATAGTAATGTAAGGACATTACATCACATTTCTGGTGGCCGGGAGCCTCAGGTGCCAGGCAATGTGTCGTACCTACGTGGTCTGTATGACCTTCTGTGGCGAGTCCAGGTCGTTCACCTCACAGACTGCATAGGCTGAATACATTGGTACCAATCCCTTTTACTTCCTCTTACATAAACCTCTCACTCCATAATGCAGGGTTTGTGCCGTATCTATATTTATGGAAATAACGTCAGCAGGTTAATACAACAGTGAAGTGTTGCCTGGAGAGGGGCCCGTGATCGCGTCCAACACCCTGCAGCCATGAAAGTGTTACACGAATAGTCTCAGCTTTATAATGACCATAAGAGGTGCTTTTAAAGGACTGTGAAACACGTTCTGGAGAAGGTGCAGTGTAACAAGATCAATTAACACCTCCAGTCGGAAGGGTCTGCTGCACATTATGCTGCCTTAGTGTTAATACTTAACAGCATCTTTCCATGTACTGTATGGCCTTCCCTCCCCCTGCATCAATAAATGTCACCCAAGGGGTGACAACAAAGGACACAAAGTGCCCTGTGTGGCAGCATACCTGATATCACACTAACAAATGCATCCTGCTAATTAATGTCTGTTTCGGTCCTAGTGAAGAGCTGAGCGGCTATGAGTGAGCCTGGCAGCCTGAAACGCGCTTCGTGCAAGAGCAGGCTTTAAATAAAGGTGCAATTATTGCCTGAATAATTGAAGAACAACGAGCGCACGTCGCCACTCAACGTAATGCGCTTTGATCTGCTGCCAGCGCAGCTCTCAATATAACACGCTGTGGAGACTGTCTGCCTGGGCCCTCTCTTCTTCACTGCCATTCTGAGTTCTGAGGAAGAGCAGGTACTCCGCACTGTGTCTCCCTGGTGGCACTCGGAAGTGGCAACATGCAGCTGTTTGGTGAGGGGATTGGCGAGACGCGGAGCTGGAGGGGGCACTGATCACAGGCTCCAGAGCTGATGTAGTGCAGATCTAGGCTGCTGCCAGCCGCGTCTTCACTTCTCATTCCTCACATCGGCTGTTCCCCCATATGTCTCTTCTCCCATCAGCTGTTGCTGTAATTTCTCTTCTGTTTCTGGCTTATATGGGTCACATAACGAAAGTGCAAATCGAGCCCCCCCAAAAAAGCAACTGCCATGTCATCTGTAGAGAAAACAGGGGCAGCACATAGCAACAGCTATTCCAGTCAAATATTTCAACCCTTCCATAGGGGAGACCATATTATTGTAATTGTTTTCTTTTTCATGGTAGGCGGTAGTATAGTACTTATATTCCTATACATAATGCTGTATTATAATAGTTATATTCTTTTACATAGGGGGGCAGCATTATAGTAGTTATACTCTGTTACTTGGGGGCAGTATTATTGTAAGCATTCACAGGAATACCTCAGGGACACAGATCTGACAGTCAGGTAAAAATATTACAGTAAAATAGCAAACTTAATACATACCTTATATGTAACTTTCATGATTGTTCAATACTGAAATTAAAACTAAAAGAGACAACAGGTCCCCCCCTAACTAAATGATTTCCAGGGGCATAACTACCACTATAGCAGCCATAGCTGTTGCTATGGGGCCCACCACCTTAGGGGGCCCGTGTCCTGCTTCTGCAATACAGTTGACCCCCTGAGCTGACATAATTTGCAGCACCAGGTGGCCAAGCAGGCCCTCAGGTTCTGCTAATGTCTCTTTAACTGCAAGCACTCCTGATGAGCGCTTACAGTTATGTGGTTATAGCTAGACTTGACAGCTTAGTGGTCAGTCGGGAAAGGGGAAGGGGGGCCCAATCAAAGGTTTGCTATGGGGCCCTGCCATTCCTAGTTATTGATGATTCCTAACCACTTATACACAGATGAACGATAGCTAGATACAGAAACCTATGATAAAATAGTTACTGTATCGAAGAGTGATCTACAATCTGTCTTGTCCCTCGTCTTTAAATTTAAAAGTTACATTTAAATGCTACCTATTTGCCTAGCAAATATACCTCATACTCTTACCTCATAACAGTGACTAAAGGCCCTATTCCACGGGGCGATGGAGAGGAGCAAATGAGCGCTCTCACAGCGCGTTTGCTCCTCATTTCCCGCTTGCTGCCGCCACTATTCCATTCGGCAGCAGCGAGCGGGTGAGTGCGGGAGGGGCTGTGGGGAGGTGCGGGGGGGTGTGGGGAGGTGCGGGGGGGCTGCCCGGGTGATCGCTGATCATCCGGGCAGCCCATAGCATACAGCAGCGGTCTGCTGCCGCAGCTCCTGTTCCACGGAGCGGCAGCAGCACATTGTTGCTGTATAAGTGGTTAGTCTTTCAACATGTTTGAAAGACAAACAAGCCAACGGTCAGCCGACATGAACAATGTCTGCTGATTGTTGCCTTCTATTCCACAGGACAATTATCATCCGTAATGGCCGAATACGTCCGATAATCGTTCCGTGGAATAGGGCCTTTAGTTTAGTTCAATTTGGGTAACCTACAGTTGCAGTGTGTATTACATTGTGTTTTTTTTTTTTTTTTAAATCAGTATTGTATACGATATATAAGTGCGTATCCTGAGCCAGAATACGCGCCTGCACCTCATTCTTCCTCTCCTCTTTCCACCTATGCCAAAATAAACCTATCCTGGTCGCATGGACATGGTGAGTGCTGGATTTTTTTTATCTGCATGATTATAGTAGTTATGTTCCTGTACATAGGAGGCAGTATAGGGTACTATAAGACTGAGATTTTTCCTTTTTTCTAATCTATTCCTGGCTTTGTCTTCAAAAATCTGTCAGATATATCTCTCTATGTAAACACACCATTACACGCACAGACATCGAGCAGTTGGGGCTGCGGGGATCAGCGGAAGGGGCTGCCTGGACGATTTGCAGATACTATTACACGGATTGATGGCCAGCAGACCATCGTTATCGTGATTTTGGTTCATGTTTATCCACTACTGCTAAAACATCGCCATTTTCTTCCAGAGACAGCACCACTCTTGTTTCTACCACTCTTGTCATGGGTGGGGCTCTGTAACTCAGTTCCATTGAAGTGAACGGAGTTAAAGGCTTTTTCCCTATCTGGCCGGAGAGGAGGTGGCTGAGGGCAACGACGTCCATTCACCTCCCCGGTTCCATTGACGGGTCCCGTATCGCGGCACTCTGGTCCCCGCTGCCCAGCCTCTTCCTGGTCTTTGACGCAGGCTAGAGACGTGACGTTTCAAGTCCGCTCAGCCAGTCAGTGACTGAGGCAGGATCCCACCTCTGTCACTGACTGGCTGAGCAGACTTGAAATGTCACATCTCGAGCCTGCGTCAGAGACCAGTAAGCGACCGGGCAGCGGGGCCTGGAGCGCCGCGATACGGGATCCGACGCTTGAACTGGGGAGGTGAGCGGACGTCGTTGCCCACCTCCTCCCCGGCCAGATCGGAAAAAAGCCCCCGCTTCCCCCCCCCCCCCCCCCCCGCCGGAGTACCCCTTTAAATTGCAAACTGCACCTGAACTGGAAACAAGAGTCGTGCTGTCTCTGGAAGAAAGTGGCCATTTTTTGTAGCAATGGATAACCCCTTTAAAACAACAATCAGCCAATATTGTACATGAGCTATTACACTAAACTGTAATCAGACAAGAACGACCAATGTCTGTTTTGTTTAACAGTACCCATTTTTTAGTTATATTCTTGTGAATAAGGGCAGTATTATAAAGGTAGATGCAAAAGTGGGCACTAATGGGTCATTGTCATGCCACCTAGACAGAAGGCAGGACAGCAAAATAGGGAACAGATGTAAATAAAAGCAGCTTGGTTGGTGTTCAAGTGTAAAGCAAAAAATCCATTAATACATAGCAAAGGAGCAAAGAGTAAACAGCCTTCACCTTGCCAGAAGAAACTGGCCGTCTTAGGTGTGCGCCTGCTCTCACCTTCCCTCCCTGCCCTATTGAACAGACTACGTTTTGCAGCAATATTTGGCTAGGGCTCTTTGCTTCTTTGCTATATATAATATAGTAATTATATATTTTTGTATTGGGGGCAGTATTATAGTAGTTACATTCATGTATATAAGGAGCAGCATTATAGTAATTATATTTTTGTACATGGGGTTTAGTTTTAAAGCCGTTTTATTCTGGTACACAGGGAGCAATATTACAGCAGTTATATTCTTGTATATAAGAGGTTGTATTATATTAGCAGCCTGTATACAATTTTAGACCAGATGATTTTTGATGGGCAATATGTCTCCTCCTGGAAATATTGTGCAGGGAAAAATATTTTTTTTGTTCTGTTAAATAAGGTTAAGGGAATTTTGGGTAACTCTTTTTAACCCTGTAGACCAGAACAAGCCTGGAGTATGGCTTTAAGTGCACTTGGTTCAGGTATTCTCGCTGTGTTTGCTGGTTCTCTCATCTTTCTTGCATGCCGCATTAAGGACAGATGGAATGCGTTTAATGAGCCGTCCTGCATCCTCATCACTTGAAAGACTTCCACACATTACTTATAAAGCTGCTGATGCTCTGCTTTGTCACTCTTCAGTATCCGTGGACGGCTGCCTTTGCCTCGCTGTTTCTATAATTGTTCTCATAATTGCATCTTGCTCTCTTGGGGCTGGCGAGCATGTCCTGCCAACATAGTCATCTTCACAGTTTTACTCCGTCACATCCTTCCCCCCCCCCCCTCCTCCTCAGTATGACCAATGCAGAGATCCACAATGAGCTCCATCTGAATAGGGTTGGCATGCAAAATTTTGATTCCAGAGCACAGGACAAGACACTGGACGCCCAGTCTTATGGTACTTTTACACGGGACGACTGATCGTTCGTTTTTGCATGATAACGGTCGAATTCGAACAATAATCGTACGTGTAAACGCAGCGAACGATCAAACGACGAGCAAAAAATCGTTAATTTTGAACTTTCAACATGTTCTCAAATCATCGTTGATCGTTTGCAAAAAATTCGCAGATCGTTCCGTGTAAACATTCTTTAAGCGATTTCACCTATGTGTGAGATAGGCTTAAACGATCGCAAAACGATCGCATAGCGAATTTTCCGTACAATGTATCGTTCCGTCTAAACGCTGATCGCTATAAAAAAAACATTGTTCATTCAAAATCGTTAATCGTGCGATCGGGCGAATTATCGCACCGTGTAAAACTACCATTACTCACCTTCCACACAGGTTGCAAAATGACAATAAATTACATTCCAACACGGTCCGTCCCCCGATGGAGGAAAAGGGGCCCATCTAGACAGAAATAAATTAAAGGGGCAAAGGTTAAAGTCTGGTGACTTCTCCTGGGACATATAATGGGTGCCTTGATGTCTACTTCCCAACCTGAAAGCCTAAGGGTCCTATTCCACGGGCCGAGGAGGGCCCGATCAACGATGTAAACTAGCGGCGATCTGCTAGATCGCCGCTCGTTTACTGGGCCTATTCCACGGCCGGATGATCATTGAGCGAGGGCTGCAGTAACATCGTTACTGATGTCCTTGCAGCCCTTGCAGCATCATACATTACCTGGCTGCAGGGCTTGTCCTCCGCTTCGTCTCCTCCCAGGGTCCCCTGCGCTTTATCTTCTGAATGGCCGGTCAGCTGACAGGCCACACTCAGCCAATCACAGGCCGCGGCGGTCCCGGCCTGTGATTGGCTGAGCGCTCCGTCAGCTGACCGGCCATTCAGAAGATAGAGCGTGCGGGACCCGGGGATGAAGACAGCGCGGAGAAGAAGCCCTGCAGCCAGGTAATGTATGATGATGATGCTGCTGCTTCTCAAATCGTCGGTCGCCCACCGCGCACCGCTATTCAACCGTAGCGATGCGCGGTGGGGGAACGATGATTTTAGGTCTGGCCCTAAATGAACGATCAGCCGATGACACGATCATCGGCTGATCGTTCTCTCTATTTCACTGAACGATAATCGGCCGAATCAGGCCAAATGGGGCCGATCCGGCCGATTATCGTTACTGTGGAATAGGGCCCTAACTGTGGTTGTGCTCTTTATCCAGAACAGTGTTGCACTTTCACTGTTGAAAATGGACAATCAGCTCAGCTGCTTCCTAGATTTACTGACATATTTAACTAGAGTTGCCAGCATAGTAGCTGGTCCTTATGGGAGCCTTGATCATTGACTTCCTGCATTACTTGCCATTCGTTTGGTTCTCTCAATCATATATGTTCACTGACAACATTGGAAACCTCATTTGCTTGATCATTTGTTATTTTTATTCATTTTAAATTATCTTCACCAACATAATGTTTATGCAGAGAAGTAATTCCTGTCTACTTGTTCACTAATAGATTTAATACCAGCATGAGTCTATTCATATGGTCTCCAACCACTTACAGCCATACAGTAACTCTCATTACACACACACGGGTCATGAAGGAAGGACTGAGATTTCTCCTCTCTTTTTAATCCATTCCTGGCTTTGGTCTAAAAAATCTGTCTGATAATCTATGTGTGCGCGAGGGCCTTTACCCCTACACATTTCTTGTGCAGGGGATCACAATCATCAGGGGCTAATAACCTGCCAGTACCTGAAAATCTAGAATATTTCTGAAACTGCAGTTCCTGTATCTTGGAAGCAGAGCCTCCTCTAGTATTAAGTGCTGTAGTCAGCTGTAACAGGCTTAGAAATTTAGGATTTCTCTGTTACAAGAAGATTCAGAAATGTTCTAGATTTACAGATACCAGCAGGTTACTAGCCCCTGATGACTGTGATCTCCTGTGCCAGAAATGCATTGGGCAAACTAATGTATTAAGTGGTTATAAGAGCCCCTGAACTGTTCCCTTCTGTCTTAGTGACGCTTTATATTGCAGATGCTTCAGCAGTTCCAATCACAGTTGCATCATGCCCATCCCTGCTTTTTTTCTAGAAGCATCTTTTCTCCTGGTCTACCTGGTCCACTTTTATTAAAATGTCTGGTCTACCACTGTCTGTGGCGTAGGTTTTTAGAGTTGACCACTGGCAAACAAAGCACCTGCGAGTGGGCAGTAAAGTGACAAGGTGTAAAGTACTGTGAATATTACATACCCCCCACTTGTATGCAATGAACCTCACTATGGTTCCCCAATTTAGAGGAGGAGATTCACACTCATTCTTCTTCGAGTGATGACCACTAATCTCTGGCTGTCAAGGTCCAGTACACCAACAACCTGCATAAAAATTCTTTGCCAGTTTAAATGATTTATTATGATATATCTCCATATGGATGCTAAATACAGACAGCCATGAAACCTTTTTCATTGCATATTTACTCAATGGAGACAATGTATTTGTCACAATGTAATATTACTGAGAATGCATCCTGTGCATTCACTAAAGCAGTGGTTGTTTCACTGAGAATGCACCCTATTCTCTTGAGAACAGCAGTGATATTACCAAGGCTGCATTCACACGTACCGTGTTTGGTCCGTGAATCACGCACATCATGCATGGTGAATACCTGTCCTGGACTGTTTCCCAGCACGGCCTGATGTAACAATATCATGCCAGGAGCAGGGAAACAGTTTAAATCGCCACGGCACTATAGAGACAGAGCCACATTCCATGAAATTGTCCATGATCGTGGATTCACAACAACAGACGATTTTAGGGGCCATTAAGTCCTATGATAATGCATGCTTGGAAAAATCAGGGCAGATCATAACTTTGGACGTGATCACAGAATGGATTAGCCAATAGAAGCTATGGAATCTATGTCTTTTAACATTTTTTTTTAACTAGCTTAACATTTTATGCGAATGCAGACGTGGATACTGATGCATCAGGATGCAATTACGGACCAAATTGCACGGAGAGCAGCAGTGATATTACTGTAGAATACAGCCTATCCAGTCACTAGCTTCACAGCTTGGGCCATCTCTCTCTTAGGAGAGGGGACGTGACTAATGTGAAGCTCCACCTAGGTGACACCATCACCTGATAAAATGAAGTGATTTTAGAGTAGAAAAAGGACACCGAAAGTTTTATATACGTATATATTGAATGTGAAGCATCTTGTGGACAGTGTGGAGAACAGCACATAGAGGGACAATATCACTTTAAAAAGGGGGTGGGAAACATATATGTTAAATGGAAACAAAAATGCAGTGTGAACCTAGCCTTACCTGCTCCCTGATCTTCCGCCCTGACGCCTTTGATGACATCACTCCCATCATTGCTGCTTGCTCTTCCTGGACTACAATTGATTTTAATCACTTTCTCCGGATCCTGTGGTATAAATATAAAATGCATCTAATCTCGTTTGTATCAATCTGCAGCCGCTGGAAATCAATTTGCATTGAACCTGGAAGCCATGTACTGATTAGTGTGTGTGTTTGGGTAAATTAACCCTGGTCGACTCCACAGATAGGGGTCAGCGTTGTTAGCCCTGAGCTGAGGCGTGCCCAGTGGACTGGAAGGTGTCAGCTCACGGAAAGACAAATATGCCTGGATAGAGAATTGTGTCATGAAGTGATTAACCCACACATTTTCTGATTCTATCCTGAGCGCAGATACTTTCTCCTTACTTCATAGTTTTCAGAGTGATTATTATGTGGTCAGGCTTCACCATGGAGATGCTGTAAACCTTAACACTGCACCAGGGAAGTGTACTATCAGTGCCTGTTTTGTTACTATTTACGGGCACTATATACTTAGGTTACAGAAAATAGCTTTTTTTTAAATCTGTTTTCAAATAGAAACATATGATATACAAAAAATATCACATCAGTACTTTGTAGTACAGAAATTGTACAGAAAATATCATGAACTGTACACTATACACTACAGTACACAGTCCAATAAAGATCCAATAGAAAGAAATAAGGCAGCACTACTATAACCATACAGGAGGACATTTATTAAAGGAGAAGTCCAGCGAAAATTTTGTATTACCTCCTAAAAGTTATATAAATCACCAATATACACTTATTACGGAAAAAATGCTTATAAAGTGCTTTCTTCCATTCGCTTACTACTGCATCAAGGCTTCACTTCCTGGATAACATGGTGATGTGACGACCCGACTCCCAGAGCTGTGCGGGCTGTGGCTGCTGGAGAGGATGATGACAGGGGGCCACTGAGGGACACAGGGCGCTGGAGGACACTGAGCATCCCCCTGCCATCATCCTCTCCAGCAACCACAGCCCACACAGCTCTGGGAGTCAGGTCGTGACATCACCATTTTATCCAGGAAGTGAAGCCTTGATGTAGTAGTAAGTGCAGGGAAAAAAGCACTTTATGTGCATTTCCCGTAATAAGTGTATATTGGAGATTTGCATAACTTTTGGGGGGCAATACAATACTTTAAAATAAGTTTTTGCTGGACTTCTCCTTTAAGACCGGCGTACTCTTATGCCAGTCTTAAATTAGGCCCCGTCCCTAGTCACCCTGCTGGACTTACTAAGAGGCACACTCCAGAGGATGCTTCCTCCTTGCCTTGCAGCATAAATATAATGCAACACAGCATAGTTTGGGGCATAATATAATAAATATTGCATACGTACATTAAGAGAGTATAAGATTCAGAAAACAGACCCTACCCCAAGCAGAGAGGGGGAAGGATAAAGGGTATCAATCCTGTGAGCAGGGAACTTGTTAGCTAGGTGAGAGCCATTAAAGTAATTTTTGTTCTCATGTTTACCAGCTCTGGACGTCTAAACTCATCTTCTCGGTGTCCATTCTGACAACATGCTGCTCCCTCTTCCCCACTCCCTTTGTAGACACAGGACATGTGATCTCCTCTCTGGGGGCCGGGTTAGCTGTCTATTGACTTGGTAACCCAGTCGCCAGGAGACATCACCTCCACCTGATCACTGCTAGTGAAAGTGCTCCATCTGTAGACTTACATATGTTCCTGAGCCTAGGTTTCTACAATATGAAAAGTTATAGTTCTATCTCTGCTTGCTGTCAGTGAATGCAGGCATATGTACCTGTCCCCCCCCCCCCCCCCCCCCCCCCCCCCCCCCCCCCCCCCCCGGTAAACAGATGCCTGTTATGTAGCACATAGCTACACCATTTCAGCTCTGCTACATCATCAGCTAGTATGGCATACATATTGAGGTGATGTGATTCAAAAGTAAAGTAAAAAAAAAAAGCCCTATGTTTACTGTGCAATAGTAATGACAGCAATGGGCAGGAAAGAAAGCTAAAGGGGCGAGTATGCAAATGGACCAATCCGGGAGATGCATGATGGGAAATGGTAGTTTCCTGTCAAGCGCCATCTTGAATATAGATTGGCTTTTAGAAAAACTTGTAACGCAAAAATGGCAGCAGCTAGAAAGACAAAATAGAAAGCTCAAAATACTCAGGGGGACTTGGTGAGTAAGACCAGGTAGCATTTCATTTTTATAGCTAGGTGGATAAACCCTTTAAGATAGCATTTAGGGGTCCTATTTCTGTTTCTGGAGACCATGTGCAAATAAAAAGGTATGCCAATAAGGTCTCCTACAGCAGGAAAAAATCTGTCTCTTAAGCGCCACCAATAAAAGGTAGCCTCCCTCTATCTATTAAAACAGTGCTTCCCAACCTTTTCCACCTAGGGACACCCCTAACAAATAATGTTCTACAACATACAAAAACCCATTCAGTGACACACAGTTGACGTTTTCTTTGATCTGAGGCATTCGCTTTCCTTTTCCTCTCCATCTGGCCCAGAACACTAGGCCGATTTCTTCCAACTGCGTTTCATCTCTTCAGAACCTGCCAGACAAACATCTTAGGCTCCACACACTTCTAACAACTATATTTACTTTCTTCCTGCAATAGGGTCCCTAACTGTAGTAATTGCACTGTTTGGTGTTATGTGCAATAAAGCAAGTAGGTAAGTGGTTTGCCCCCTGTATGTAAGATCCCCTGCTGTTCCCCCATATACTAATAATGCCCCCTTCTGTGCCCTCAATATAGGAATAATCCTCCCTCTGTGCCACCCCATATATTAATAATGCCCCCTGCTGTGTACCCCAATACAAGAATAATGCTTCCTGCTGTGTATCCCCATATATAGTAATAATGCCTCATGATGTGCCCTCCATATTGTAATAATGCTTCCTGCTGTGCTTTCCATGGTAATAATGCCCCTGCTGTGCTCCCATAGTAATAATAGCTCCGATGTACCCTCCATATAGTAAAAGTGCATCTCTTAATAAAAATGCACACTGTTGAGCCCTCCATAGTAATAATTCTACCCTTGCTGTGCCCTCCATAGTAATAATGTACCCCTTACTGTGCCCTTCATAGTAATAATGCCCCCCATGCTGTGGCCTCCATAGTAATAGTGCTTTCCATACTGTGCCCGTCATAGTGATAATGTCCACCTCCGTGCCACTCATACTACTGAGCCCCCCACCCGTTGTGCACCAGTAAAAAAAAAAGAATATCATACTCACCTAATCCAGGCTGTGTGGATGCAGGGAGAAGCTCTTCTTTCTCTTCTGTTGGAGGGATCATGTCCCGGTGTCCCATAGGCTGCAGCCTATAGGATTGAATGTAGGAGTAGGACGCTGACCGTTATGGCTTATATGTTCTGTTCTCTTTAGCCCGCACACCCTGCATTACAGTGAGCGGGCAGAACATTAAAGTGATCGGTGCATTTGATGCTCAAAGGGGTACTCCAGCGGAAAGCTTTTTCCCAGTAATTAAAACACATTACAAAGTTATGTAAGTTTGTAATATGCTTCAATTACCTATCTGCCCCCCTTCCCTATCTTTCCCCCTCAATCCCCCCCCCCCAGGAAGTGAAGTAAACTCATTCTTACCTAATGACTGTTGACCCCAGGCTGTTCTGTGGCAGCCATTTTATGACAATGACATCATCAAGAGGGAGACGGGTCTAAGCCCTGTTAAGACAGCTCTGATTGGATGAGCAAACTGTAAGCCATCTAACAGTTTTACAGAGTCAGTTAGACATCGCAGGAGACAAAGTGCATCATGGGAAAGACCAAACCAGGAAGTGAAGAAAAAATGAAGAGCAACTGAAGCTTCAGGTACCTGTTTGGTTTTTTTTTATAAGCGCCGGAGTACCCCTTTATAGTTACAGTGTCACATTTTCCACTGGGGACCACTTTCTCACGGCACCCCGGTTGGGAACCACTGTATTAAAGGATCTCTGAAACATAGATTTTTAGCGGGCACTTGCCTGTAAGTTTCCCTAGCAGAGCGCACTGAGCAGACAGAGAGCCATGACTAGTCACAGCCTAGATAACTAGTTCTAGCACATGACTAATTCTGCTGATTGGTTTCCTTTAAGATTAATATGTACACAGTGACTGTACCAGCAGAATAGGGAGTATGGTTCTGGAGTATAATATAGGCTGTTAGAATCAGTGCAGGATATGTAATGTATACACAAAGGGGGAGATTTATCAAAGGGTGTAAAATTTAGACTGGTGCAAACTGCCCACAGCAACCAATCACAGCTCAGCTTTAGGCTCTGCTGAAAGGAAAGCTGAGCTGTGATTGGTTGCTGTGGGCAGTTTGCACCAGTCTAAATTTTACATCCTTTGATAAATCTCCACCAGAGTGTTCAACCAGCAAAATAGTAAATGCTTTTTACTATATTCAGCCCTTTTCCCTCTTGAGATTCTGTTCATTATATTTCCTGATCAACACATCCGCTAATAAGCTTTATTTACAATGAAGCAGTAGGGAATTTTTGTGATCCGTGCCTGTCATATGCTGTTCTGTCTCTACAGATCTCAACAAATCCACACTTCTCACTGCTGTTCTCTGGGAAGAAATCTACCCAGATCCAGAGCTGATAATGGGTTTTCAATGGGATTCAATCAATTAAGAGGCTTTTCATGAGAGCGCAGACAAGGGTTATAATTAGCTGTAATGCCTGTTTATTCTTACACTGTGTGGATCTATAGATGTAATATATGTCTGCTTTTGGTGATGCAAAAGAAAAAGTTAGGCCCCAATCATGTCACCTGCATGGTTTTGTTGCTTTAATTCTTCAGGGTAGTGCAAGGTGAGTTTAGTGCTCTTGCTGCTGTTATCGAGACCCCCCTACAATGGTTTGGAGCTATTTCTCTTTTTCTTCCTTTCAGGAGACTGGGCTTGGTGCCAGTAGTACACACAAAGGACTATCTTTCCCTAAAGGCCCTATTCCACGGAAAAGCTATAAGGTGAAGGGAGGAGAATACACTGCATGACTGTGGACATACATACTCTATTCCATGAAACGATTATCGTCCGTAGCGGCCGATATCGGCCAAATACGGATGATAATCGTTTCATGGAATAGAGTGCAACAATCAGCCGACATCGTTCATGTCGGCTGATCGTTGCAGTCGCTTGTTTTTCAACATGTTGAAAAACAAGCGACTGATATAGCAGCGATCTGCTGCCGGCGCTCCGTTGAATAGGAGCGTCGGCAGCAGACGCTGCTATATCCTATGGGCTGCCCGGACAATCAGCGATCACCCGGGCAGCCCCCCCGCAGCTCCCCGCCGCCCCTCCCGCACTCACCCGCTCGCTGCAGCCGCGTTGAATAGCAGCGGCAGCGAGCGGGGAACGAGGACCAAACGAGCGCTGAGAGCGCTCGTTTGCTCCTCTTAACGACCCGTGTAATAGGGGCTTTACTTTTCAGGCTGATCACAGCACAGCATGCACTCCTCTCTGCTGTCATGACAAAGTGCGGGTGAAATGTCCTGAAATGAAAGGCTGCAGTGTACTAGGGGAAAATTTACACATTACAGTACTAAAGATGGCATGTGCGGGGAGAAGGGATTAATAATATACTGAGTTTGCAGAAATGAAAGAAACCGTTACAGAAGGGGTTACACTAGGCATTGAACTATTGCTGCTGCTGAGAAGCTATAAGGTGAAGGGAGGAGAATACACTGCATGACTGTGGACATACAGCAGAAGGTACCTTGGCATTTAGACAGGGAAAAGCTGTCCTCAGCTAGCGAGAGAAGGAAGCCCTGCTTTACCTTTCTTGAACAGTACTGATCATCTTGAGCAGGCAGACTGGCTTAGATTGCAGGTACACAGCCTAGACTTTTTTCTCCTTGTCACTTCCTGTGTTTTGTCCAGATCTGGCTGCTGGAAACAGATTTCCCATAACAGACAATAGACAGCAGATTGCAAAAAAGGGAGACCTCTGGTGGCCAAGACCTTAGAGCTGCTTACTTTAGTGTTAATATCTCCATGCACAGCCATAATCAAGTTAGATCATTTAACCCTGCTGTTCTGTCAAAAATGACTGAATTTGAAATTTGATATTTTTTAAAATATTATGTGGTTCTGAAACTTGTGGTTCATTGACTTTTCCTCATTTGAGGGGTTCTTACTAATAGCAGTTTTTATTTATTTATTTTTTTGTTTACTTTTTGCTCCATGTCTTTTTTTACTCTTGTACTGTTCGGTCAAAAATGACCGATAGCCTTTTATACTAATCTCCAGCCATTTTTTGAAAAAAGTAAAGGAGTTATAATCTCATTTTGGTCACTCAGTAACCGACACAACAGAAAGCCAGCCATAATTTTACATTACAATGCCACTAAAGGGGCAGTTGATACTCTAGATCAACTCATAGGCACTTACACCTGTAAACGCAAAAGTAATCGGTGGCCAATAGTTCTTTTTTACAATATTTTTGATGTGTCGGCGTACAATGCATTTGTGTTGTGGCGTGAAATAATCCAAATTGGAACAAAAATAAACTGTATAAGGGTACAAACCCACTTGACGTATTTGCTGCGTGAATCAGTCTTAAAAATAAGCAGGCAAAACGCAGGTTGGCTTCATACGATTGTTCTGCATTAAAATACGCAATTGCGTATTTTTGAAGCGTGAAGCTTGTTGTTAGCAAAGCATCAGTTGTTAAAATACGCAATTGCGTATTTTTGAAGCGTGAAGCTACATGCGTTTTTCGCACAGGTTGTTAACAACTGATGCTTTGCTAACAACAAGCTTCACGCTTCAAAAATACGCAATTGCGTATTTTAATGCAGAACAATCGTATGAAGCCAACCTGCGTTTTGCCTGCTTATTTTTAAGACTGATTCACGCAGCAAATACGTCAAGTGGGTTTGTACCCTAAAAGAAGAATGGGAAATTTTTTTAGAGGAATTGGGAAAATCACTGGTTAGCCCATATATTGAACAAAGAAAAGTAACACCCAGAGGTGATGGAGCTGCAGCCATTGTCCACAGGATCCAACAGCATGCTCAAGCCAAAAAGACAGAAATGGCTGCACATTGCACCCATGGCTGACACGAAAGCTTATTCAGCTACATTTAAAATCAACATCAGAAGTTAGTATATAATTTGGCCAAACCATATTGCCTCATGTACCACGTGCAGGTCTATTGATACACATGAGTCCCTAACCAAAAAACATCACTGTGCCGGTCAGCGACCACAATCCCCGTAAAACATGCGCAAGCTGAGAAGGGGGGCCACGGAATGGCCCTGCAACCCCATTGTCACAGGACCAGACCCTAAAGGGCCCCCCGGACCCCGCAGGCGCCCCGCCAACAGCATGCTGAAGAAAGTGAACCAAGGGCTTCCACTAGCACTGCGACGATGGCCACGGCCTCCACCAGCAGTGCAACCAGCCTAAAACGGAAATGATGCGCCTTCTTTCCAACATCAAGTAATCGCAAATCAAATGTGATATGTTGCAAAGTGCAAAGTACTTATGCAAAAGACATGTAAATTATACTTGTGACAAATGCAAATAGTAAATTTAGCACCTTAAACCTTATTTCACATTTTATATAGAAAAAAAATAGACTTTTTATTTATTTATTTTTTAAAATTTTTAAATATATATTTACATACAGTTTGATGTTACTGGTTATAGTTTACCGTTTTATAAAGACTTTTTTTGTGCAAATGTGCAATATATATGAATAATGCAATAAGGCCATCTAACATTTTTTTGACACAAAGAAAATATATAAATTAAGTTTTTTTTTTTTTTTTTCATTTGTTTATGAACAACCATGTTTACATACAGTATAAGCCTATGTTCACACTTTGACAAATCTGTTCACAGGTCTTACGCTGCCGTACATGTGCGGCTGAAACTAAGGGCGTGCGAAAAATCGACATGCGCCGGATGCGTATGCACCGCTAACATACGCCCTTAGTACAGTTATGCTTCCCTAGCTTGTTTCAAAGCGATCTGAGGCAGGTCATTTACTTGGAAATCTTCGCCAAGCCCCGTAAACCACACAGAACCTTTTGGATCGAAAAATCAAGTTCAATTTGGCTGGAATAAGTACTTCGTACGGGACCGCATGTAAATCCACGGCCATGAGTTTCAACATTTCCGTCCTCAAACAATGGTCTTGTTCATTTTTCATGGCACCGTATACGATCCGGCCGTAAGCTCATACGTAGTGTGCACTGTGCGGGCGTATATCGTATACTTTTAAGCGAACGCATCAACCTCAAAACTACGTGCGTATATTCGCGGTTCGCACTACGGACGGATTCATACGCAGTGTTAACATAGCCTCATAATGCAAAAGATATTCAAATAAAACACTAGTTAGTTAAAAATCCAGACCTAATAGGCCCGGTCAAAAATTACCAAAACATTATATGTGTATAGTAGAACCGAACAGAACAGCAGGGTTAAAGGGGAACTATTGGGAGGTTCGTTTGAACAAACCTGCTGATAGTTCCCCTTTAATTGATTTAACTTGATTATGATTAAGTGATTCCCCTTTAACCGATCTAACTTGGTTAATGTAATTACGTGCATATGCAGGGAGATGCGCCAGAGACCAGTATAATTATGCATATATGAACATGCATAGGAGGCGGCAGGTGGGCCGAGGGGGTTGCTTTGTGGGGCCAGGGCTGTAAAGAGCTGAAGGGGGATATCGGCAGGTTCGTTTGATAGCTCCCCCTTTAAGAATTCTTAGCATTACTGAGATCTGTAGTTTGTTAAAAATATTATCACAGACATTTCCAATATGTAGGGGAATACCCATGTAACCCCAATGGTTGGCAGCCTTAACTATCCAGCTGTAGAAAAACAGCAACTCCTAGCTTTACTTTCAGTTCAATGCAAGCGCGGTATGTTGGGATCAACCATCCTACAACCCTTGTTATGCAATGCTAAAAGGTTGTAAGAGGAGAGTAGCCAAGTATAGAAGAAGCTGCGGTGTGCATGGGGAAATGATCGTATAAGATGAGAGGCAGACACTCCCGCTGGGATTTGAACTTGGATATATGAGCCAAGCACAGATGTTACAGGTGTTTAGTCATTATTTCAGCCTGGAGGCGTGCTGATACTGTGCACAGACGCTAAGAGGTTAAATACGTTCTCCGGTAGTGAGAGCTGGTTCTGCATGGAACCCTGATGTGCAGCAGACTGTGAGAATCACGTAACAGTGATTAATGAGCCAGCGCTCGCCTTGGCATTAACACCTTGCAGCGTATAGGATCTGGGGACGCTCAGTCCCATTACATACAGGCTCTGCTGACTCGAAACATTGATTGACACTGGGGAGCAGCGATTCTACCTTGAATGCAAACTCTGGCTATTTTATCATCTTCTCCAAGTCTGTGATAACACAGATAGTTGTTCTCTGGAGAGATTTTGAATTTAGATTCTCTTTGACATAAATGTACTCCGACTCCTAATAAGTGGTTACTTTGTGGCCCGTTTTAGGTTCCATAAATGGCCATAAATACTTAGTGGCGCAGATGTATGTCAGCTGAAATGAACACTGTCGTCTGAGTCATCTAACCCCTGACCATGAATTACGCATGTCCCTTCATTGAAAGGAACAATGACCTTCTAAAGCTACTGTTCCTTGCAGATTTTTGTCTAATGTCTATGGCCAAGTCTACATCCACTGGATGACCAGTCACTGAGAGATCTGATTTAGTTTTCTTAATGTACAGTATTTTGACATTTTGATTGAAAATTAATAAGACCTACAAATTTAAGTGCAGATCTTTTGTCTGATTTCTCCTATTATCAGCAATGAAGGCTAGGAAATATACCAAAAAGGTCTTAAATCAGCACTCATTTTTTTCACCACTATTTGTGATTGAGGTTTGGAAAAGAAACCTGTTTCTATGCCTAGAACAAATATTCCAGATTCCTTGGATCTCCACATTGAATGGAGGAGAATCTTTGCATTGGTTCCTGGCTTCAGTGGATTCTACGTTGGGGGTTGTTCTCCTGTCCGCACAGTCCCCTCCAATTATCCTTCACTGTTGCAGCCCAGCTGTTCTAATCTGCTGCAGCTGGAGGGTCATTGAGTGTACAATGCAGCGGAGGATAATATTCTGTAACAATATGATAAAGAGTCCCCCCCCCTCCCGCCAGTAGCTCGATGATGGAGGGAGGCGTTGCTCAAGTATATCCATGAAATTACAGTTCATGAAAGCCAAGAAGGGAGGGGGTGATGTGTTAGAATGAGCCTGATACATCCCCTTCCTTAATTACCTCCCAGCGCTCCAAAGTGTTCCATCTAAATTAATTAAAGACACCAGTGACCCAAATTATGATTGTGAGCGCCTTATGCCGACGTGTATTTTTATCTGACGCTGAAGAGATGGTGCCGAGGCTTCCAGCAGCTCTGCTCCAATGTCACAGCGAGAGGCTGAATTCTACATAAGCAGCCTTCCCTGCCCTCTTCTTATTATAATAAAATATAGTCCCGACTATTCAAAGCATTTCAACTCCATAGAATAAAAACAATGAACGCTAGTGGCTGCGCACTCTTGCTAAATGCGCCTTTTCTTCCTGCCACAATCTGAAGGGATAATTATCCTTATTTCCCAGTATGGCTACAAATGGGGCTCCGTACGGAGCTTTTTTCAGAATTGTTCACTGGGCAGATAGCATATTACTAAGGTCAAGGTATGATCTCTCCCTCCTATAGTTATCAACATTGATGGAGTGTGGGAATCACTTATAGAAGGGGAACTATACAGTTCTGGGGTCAGGGTGAGTGTCCTATGTTTGCTTAGATACGACCATTCATTTTCAGGTTAAAGAAATAAGGATTGCATAGTGGAAGTAGGCTTTCCAGCAACATGGATTGTTTCAGCAGGGAGGGCAGAGATGTGTCCACTAATGTGATGATGGTGGCCATCGAGCCTCATTATTTGATATGGGATAAGCGAACACCCCTCCCCCCAGTATCATGGCTACATTATTCTTTACCTATTACAGCAGTAGTTTTGCTTTCATCTTCTGCACAGCAGTAATTTCTTTCTCTCCCTTGTGCACATCTTAGGTATGAGATTCAGTCCTTGATTTCCCATAGTGCACTGCTGCAACAGAACACGCTAGCTGCAGTTCCATAAAGTGCTGTGCTGGGGACAACAAACAGGTCAGTTGGGGAATCGAGAAAAGTTTTAATGAGGAGCCTCGGCCCGGGATGGATGATTCATTCCTTTAATTTATCTCATTAACAAGGCGGAGAAGGGCACCAGCAGGTGAGTGTGACTGCTGAGTTGGCAGAGCATGTCCTGTGCATGAAGCCAAGCTCCCCACTTCTCCTAGACAACAACTGCCTCCTCTGATTATTTCCCTTGTCGTTCATACTGACTGTTCTGAAGTTTAAAAATATGAAAAGGAAAGTGAAAAAAACTCAATATTTTATCACCAGCGATCACATGGCAAGGATCAGATCAGCCATCTGAGGGAAAGGAGAAAAGCGTGTGAAGTTTGGGGGAAGTATGAGGGAAGTAACTGCTGCCAGACCAGACATGGAATGAAAAGTCTGTCCATATTTCCACATTAGCGGTCACTATATGTGGCTGGAACCACGCTCCCCATGTGGTCACTTATAGCCATGTAATGTTGCTGATAAACATTGCATAGCTATTGGTGCAGAATGGGGCACAGTTTGGGCATGTCTTCTTTTGCATGTGGGAATGTGGCCTACCTGTAGGGACCCCTATACACTTTATACTAAAGTCAGTATAAGGTGTATGGGGGCCTCCTGTGTCTCCACTGCCGGGCGATGTTCGGGCAAGATGGATTTTTACTACCCAACCACTTTGTCCTCAGAAACACAGTTAGTGAAGATTTATATGCATTAGTCAGCTTTTGTCCCACAAAAGGTCCTTGAAACATGACTAGTGAAATCTGCTAAACCAGTAACCATATCAGTTGCTGTGATTAGTGACTGAAACTGTTGAGGGAGACCCAGTATGTGTACTACACTGGTACACAGTAACACACTGTGCTGGCGTAGAGAATTCTCTATAAAATAAGCACTGCAGCATCACACTTTTCCCTCATATCATGGACTCCAGACTCATGGCTCTTATCTACACTGAAATTAGTGAGGAAAGGTACCTCAGTCTGCCAGTAAGTTGCAGGACTTTTTTTTATACAAACATCAAGCTTTATTGAACTTGATCAGCCCTTTAACAAGGTCCTTTTACACCTGGCACCTGTTGTAACGGTGGTACCCAGTGACTCCCAATACCGTGAGCATCTACTGGTCACAGATATGCTATCTTACTGTCCTAATTCAGCAGTAAAAGATACTGAAGAAAGAAGCAGGACTTGGAGCAGATCATACGCTACATTACAGTGGTTTATCCTCAGTGTAGGTCATCAATATCAGAGTTGTAGTGGTCCAGTACCCGGCACCCTTGCCATCAGCTGCTTGCCTGAGCCATGTTTTCAGCAAATACATTGTATAAATGCAGCTTCCACTGAAGTGAATGATTGCTGAGCTGCAGTAAACTAGGACAGCCACTGCCCAGATAATGGCGCTATCTGCTTCCTGCTCAGTTTCTCTGCTCATGCGACCTGTGGCTTGAACAAACAGGTGATCGGTGGGCTGCTATGTATTGGCACACACCTTGATGATGTATCGTGAGGGAAACCACTTGAAGTTGTTCTCAGAATTTTATGGGTACAGTCACACACAGAAGCGGCTAGCTGCGGAGTGGAGACTTCAAGGTCACCTTCACACCTTTTATTTTTATTATTATTGAAAGTAGCTTAAAGAGTAACTGTCATTTCTGGGTCATTTTTCTGAAAACATTAAATATCAAAAGTTCAAGCGATTTTAAGTAACTCTGTAATAGGTTTTATGTACTAAAAGAGTTTCCTTCTGTAGTGAAAAAGCAATCTCCCAGCCTCCCCCCTCACATCAAATGAAGTAGGATTTCTGTCTCCATTATGTGGCTATGGAGAGGGGAGGGGCTGTTAGGAGTGACTGAGCACGGAGGATTTCTGCAAAGCACAACACCCTGCAATCTTCTCTCAGTAAGTTCATAGATAAGCACTGACCTTTCTGACCCCAGAATCCTGCGGTTTAGGTGCCCAGACAGTCTACAAACAGCTGACCTTCATGTCACCTCTTCCTGCTCCCTCATCTCCCTCAGCCCCTCCCCCCTTCATAGGCTTACAATGGAGAGAGCAGAGCCCGTCTTCACTGGCTTCTCTGTAATGAAGACGTGTTTGCCTGATAATGCACAGATAAGAAGTCAGGGGGGAGGCTGGGAGATTGCTTCTTGAGTACAGAAGGAGGCTTTTTTGGCTGATGGAACCTATTACAGAGTTTCTTAAAATCGCTTATACTACTGATTTCTGCAATAAAAAAAAAACATGACAGTTACGCTTTAAAGTGACTGTACCACCAGGCTGAAGCACTGGAGGCGGGCCGAACCCCCAGTGGTAAGAAACCCCAGCCCCTCCATGACGTGACTCCAGTAGAATCAATGGAACCCTACCATAGAGGGGCTAGTGTTTCCTCCCACTAAGGGTGGGTCGGCCTGCTTCCAGTGCTTCAGCCTGGGCCTGGTGGTACAGTCACTTTAATTTACAATCCATTATGAAACCAAACATATGGCATACCACAGCACAGCGCAGACAGGAGAAAAGCACAATAAATGTCACCCTTGTACTTTGTAGCACAAAAGGATAACATGCAGAAAAGGCAAGGGCCCAACACTATATATGTTATACATAACACTATGTTTATTTCAATAAAGCTATACATGTCAATCAGTAAGCAAGTTGTAAAGGATGGGTGAGTGGTAAAGAGGTGGTAGGTAGAGATGAGCGAACTGTTCGGACTTTTGGTCCGAAAGCAGTTCACTCGAACGTGCTGCCTGTGATCCCGGGTGCATAGTTGCGCTCCCGGGGATATGGTGGCAGGATATTTCAGGGAATGAATCTGGAATTCCCTGGATTATCCTGGCCCCATATTCCCGGGAGCGCAACTATGCACCTGGGATCACAGGCAGCACGATCGAGCGCAGATGCGGTTCGCTCATCTTTAGTAGTAGGGAGAGTAATCGCACACCAATGTGCCAAGGGATGTGGGGATGATATCCAAATCTGAATTGTCTCTGAGCAGACTGTGAACCAGCCTGTAGCAGTCCTGGATGGACATCCAATCACACATATGCGGGGCTCCTTGTAGATCTGTTTTAGTTGTGCCTGAGTTCAGAGCTGAGTGAAATATCTGTGCCTTAGCTCTTGGTGAGTACTGGTTTTCTTTATGGAGATACAGCTGATATAAGGAGTCTATACAAGCAGTGCTCACTGGGAAAAATATGCTAATTGGATCTCCTCTAGAGGGAATAAATCTGTATCTCTAGTGCCACCTATAGGGAATTAACACTTTCATATAGGAGGACTGCTTCATAGTGGTTATGAAGTAAGGTTGTCCCTAGATCGTGCAGAACAATGTCAGCCCTCAAAATGCATAGCATTAATACTTTTCCATGGGGTCTTTCCATCTGAGCAGTATTAGCTCATTGTGTCTCTTCATAGGTCTTTCTAGTGATTTTCTAGTGCCATTTTTATTTCTCATAGCTGATTGTGATTCCTTTCTGGCCCATTTAGCACTCTTGAGGGCTGTATATAAGTAGCACATATTCATAGACCTTGGAAAACAATACCCATAGAAAGCCTTTGTGGTTTTACCTTTCTCTGAGGATGCAATGAGATGCATGTTCTAATGCTTCTCTAACCTGTATAATTTAGAATTGCCCTAAATGAGCTTTCTTGTAAAATTCCAGTCTATTTCTGCTAAGCTGGAAATCTCCTGTATTCCACATCCACCCTCAATTTCCACAGAATATACATAAAGCAAGAACAGCATTCATCAGTCTACACTGTTTTCTAGAGCTTTAGCTGCAAGAATTTCAATGCCCGGTTTTATGTGACTTTGTGCTTATAGGAATATGAACCATATATGTCATGACTGTGCCACACATCAGACTTATTTGCAGACAGGTACACCATTATGCGATGGATGTGAGTCAAACAATCAATCAATCATAAACGTAGTTTTCCCACTTACCATCCCTCCTTAGTCTGTCTTCGTTTGAATTACCTGTTGTTTTCGGGTCCCTAAAGCTCCAGTTGGTGTCTTCATTTTTCTTCGCTTCCTTGTTTGGGCTTTCCCATGATGCACTTTTTCTCCTGTGTTGTCTGACTGTTAGATGGCTTACATCTTGCTCAGCCAATCACAGCTGAGCAACCTGAGTCATCTGACAAAGGGAGGCTGGCCTAACAGGGCTTAGACCAGTCTCCCTCTTGATAATGTATTTGTCACAAAATGGCTGCCACAGAGCAGCCTGGGGTCAACAGTCATTATGAAAGAATACGTTTACTTTAGTTCCTGGTGGGGAATTGAGGGGGGGAAAGATAGGGAAGGGGGACAGATAGGTGATTGAAGCATATTACAAAGTTATATAACTTCGTAATGTGTTTCAATTACTGGAAAAAAAGCAATTTGCTAGAGTACTCTTTTAAGGCTACAAGACTGATGTTTATTTACGTCACAGTTATGGACCAGCAATTGTTTTATGGATCTATGGGCACATACCATTATTAAAGAGTCACTGTCAATTTTTTTTTTTTTTTTTGCAGAAATCAATAGCCCAGGCGATTTAAAAAAAAAAGTTGTAATTTGGTTTATTAGCCAAATATGCCATTATCTGCATTTAAAAAGCCTTTTCCCAGGTCCCCCCTCCCTCCTCTTTCCATCCACTGCAAAAAAAACAGGAAATTGTGACTTGCATCAGACACAACCCTGTCTGTTCTAGGGAGAGAGGAGGGGGAGGAGGGAATTAGCCAACAGCAGAAAGCAGATAACAGAGGATTACAGGCAGGGAGCTGGGTGACAGCTGTAATCAGAGCTCAGAGAGGTCAGTGGTGACTGTCACAGGAGATAACCCGTGAGGGATTTGTAGATTAACTCTTTGTTGTCCTGTTTTGGTCTTTTATTTAGCTCTCTCCATAGGAGAACAATGAAGACGGGGGGGGGGGGGGGGAGGGGAGTTTCAAACTGCTTTTTCATGTTAAAAATGCATTTTTCGGCTAATAAACCCAATGACAACGTTTCTTAAAATCGCCTGGACTATTGATTTCTGCAAAAAAAAATTTCAGGACAGTGACACTTTAAGTAGGGATGGTCCGAAACTGCCGAGGTTCGGGTTCGGATGAACCCGAACGCTCGGCATCAGATTCCCGCTGTCTGCCCGCTCCGTGGAGCGGGTGGATACAGCTGGAGGACCGACTGGAAAACTGGGATACAGCCTATGGCTATGGCTGTATCCCAGTTTTCCAGGCGGTCCTCCCACTGTATCCACCCTCTTCACGGAGCGGGCAGACAGCGGGAATCATTACCGAGAGTTTGGGTTCGTACGAACCCGAACCGATCTCTGTTCGGACCATCCCTAACTTTAAGTAATCTGTATATTGATATTGTTTGATATTGTCACTATGACCTACTGACCTTTTATCTGATGGTTTATTATAATCTCTTCTCTTTACTCCCCTCTTCCTGTAGACCACAGTGGTCTATTTTGCCTCCACTAGATGTATATATTGAACAGGACTTATTGTAAGCAATAGTGTATCGTACATGGTCCACCAGGGTTGGAACATGCTAAAGGGATGACCTGCAATGCAACTGTTCACCACATATTTGCCTAGCTACATCTTATGTGCAAACCACCCCAACTATCCACTCTCATAGCATATAATGGACCTAGGAGCGCGACTGCAAGAAAAAGTGGTTCAGTGGACAAAATCAAAAGCCCTTTGCTCTTTGTCGTGTTTTTTTTTTACACAAATTTCTTAACAACTGATGCCACGTTGTGAACATTAATTGTGACATAGGTGGCAGATATAATCTGTAATCTTCCTGTCATAAGATATGGCTGTCATAGGTTTTGCTTTCTCCCAGCACACCTAGTTAATATGGAAAACATAATACCTGTTGTAGACAATATTAATCCCCAGACAGGCCTTCCTTCTCACCTGGATGGTGGATAGTAAAGAGGATTATAGATTTTCTCTTCCTTTTACTGATGCTTTCCTTGAACCTAAGAAAGGAAGGATTCTAATTTGTAACCTGATCCGGCAGGGTTGCTGAATAGAGATATTGCCTTAGATTTATAGGACGCCGTTACAGGACAAAGGCAATCTGAGCTGACACAAATATAGATGAATACGTCTCTCTAAAATCCTCGGACTGGCAAATTAAAATGGAGTTGTGGGTGCGGGGTATGGAGGGAGAGGAGTGATTGATTCCCTATCCACACACCCAAACCAACCAAATATGTCACAAAGACAAGCACTTTAGGAACTCCTGCATGACTGAATTTATTGCTCTCCTGCATTACAGCCCATCAATTCTTCCCACAGATTATTGATATGAAATCACAGGCTGTAAGTAAGCGTCTTTCCATTGATTCCAAGTAGAGGCTCATCCCAGCCCTGTGCATGCAAATCCCGGAAATCTGTGGGAGGACAGGCTCAAAGTCACTTTTGCTGAAAGTAGCATAGGGACTGAAAGCAGAGCTCAAAGTTACAGAGTATGTAAAATAGTCAAAAAATTTACATTTTTGTTCCCTCTGTGTAAGATTAGAGGTGTCTTCCATAGCTTTGACTTGATTTTCAAGTATTCTGTTTACTTGCTACTTCCAAAATACTGTACTAACAAAATCTGTATTTGGAGGACCACTGGTTTCCGTATATATTAGAATACACCCTGTTGTACTTCCCAACCAGTATCTCAAAAAGTTAGTGGGACCTCTAACTTGGTGACTTCAGTTAGTACTTGCGAAGTGAGAAGATCCTGTTTCCAATAACCACTTTGATTTGCTAATTAATGGAGGATCATCTAAATAAAAAAGGGTTAACCAGCGTAGAAGTACCTTTTGTCAGTGTTGAAATGCAGGACAGTAATGTTGAAGCGAGCCCCTCTGTTACTACTTTTTGGGAGTCCAGCAGGAATTCTATTGGTATCCATATACTGTAATAAATTTGATTCAGCAGTGCTCCAAAGCAAGAGTTGGTCTGTGTGGCGACTCTCTGCATTGACTCTAAGAGGACATTGGTTCATAAAATGGTCTATCTTTCATATAAAACATGTCTATTATAGTGTTTCTGTATGTCTGGTCAGTGCTGCTAAAGACTTGGCAAGACCCTGGACTAGTAACAGTGGCACTCTGGCTTAATTTAGGATTTGTCTCACCTCTGAATCCTACAAGCTGGAAATGGAGGAGGGAGGGGGGGGGAGTTTAACTGCTTCCTATAGAAAAGCCTTGATAGGAATTGGCAGCCCTTCTGTACTGAGGTCCTGCAGAAAGCCTTGTTTTCTTACTAGTAATTGTCTATGTCCATCAGTGCAGGAGTTAATCGTAAGGCCACAATGTCGGCTAGCAGTGTGGCGCAGACGTTTGGCTCTGATAATCACCCTCTTGACATACCTGTCAGCCAATGAAAGGGGCCTCTGGATCCCTGGAAGGATAAGAATCACATAGTGACAGATTTTCTGTTTCATCTCTGAATGAGGCGGCCCTCCCTCCCTCTCTCTCATTTCTACGCTTTGCTCCCCCCCCCCCCCCCCCCCCTCTTGGCTGTCACCCACACACAGACTGAGCTTCTCATTAAATAGTCATTAACATGAATAAGGCAGAATGTTCATTTTCCCCCTCTGGTTGTACAAGGCTTGCGTGCGTTTTGTGTTGCACCGATGCTGCTGTGATTGCTGGCTCCCCCCAAGCTCTGCTCTGTTCGCTCCTCAACCCCACTTTCCTGTCTCTCCTTATCGACCCCCCTCCCCTCTCCTTGACACAAGCTGACAAGAACCATTTCCAAGATGGATTGATTCAATTTAGCAGGCATTTGGCTGGGTTGGGGATGGTAGTGCTCCCCTGTTGGAGCAGCGCAGATATGTGACCGGTCTGAGCTAGATATTTATTAGCCCTGCTCCCTGTGAGGTTGGCCAGCCGGCGGCTCATAATCAGCTCCTGTTTGTTCTACTCACGTACTGGAAACTCTCCCTCTCCACCTGCCCATCACTCTCATACATCTTCTCTTCCAGTTGTGTCCTCTCCTCACTATTTCTACAATGACTTCTCTGCAATGAACAAGTCCTTTTCAGTACCAGCCTCCGCATACTCCAAACCCAGTGGCCTTTTCACCATTGACCATCAGTCCTCCCCCCCAGACAGGTTCTACCACCTTCCTCTGAACTCATCTTCTAATTCTAACATCATGTTTTTACAAATTCATCTACAACATGCATGCTACACTCTTGCCACCATGTTTGTTCTGGACACTTTGGTTCTCTATAAGACCATTGCAAGTCTTATAGCACATGGAGTAGGTCTTGGTTGTAGCTCATCAATATTTGCATTGGTCTCCTCCAGTCTAAAAAATGACTGTGATCATGACTAAAGACTAGATTGTGAGCCTAATAGTGATACCAGCCTAAGCTGTCATCTGACCTTTACTATTCTGCTGTACTAACAAGGTGTCAACAGGTAATCCTACCTTTGACTTCAGCTTCATATTTCATCTTCCTGAACCCAGATGGCTGGCAGTTTCCCTTGAATATATTAAACCCATTTAAACAGACATTTTAATTCTTTAGTATTGATCTCTGTGTACTTTAGCCTTCCTCTTATCTGTGACTTATTTCCTGAATCACATGTTAACAAATAGAGAAGTGGTCTGATGCTGTAGAGCGCTGAAAGCTCGAGCGTCAAACGATAAACCACATATATCCTGACTTCCAGTTCTGTCTATAACTCGTCCCTTCCTCCCTGTACCTGAGACCATTTTTCTTTGACTTAAAATCTTTGACGCCTTCCTGGTTAAAAATAATTTGGTTTTAAACCTTGTCTCCATGTAACATAATGCAACATAATGTGATGGTGAATCTCTTGGTAATGGGTTAACCGGTGCAGTCATTTTAAATAGACTTTCGGCCGCTCCTGTTGCCTCCTGTCTTTACAGCCCATAAAGTTTTAATACAGTAGCAAGCGATTGTGTCGTAGTCACACTGCATGGAAAGCTGGCTAATGACACAGCAGCAGCAACAGGAACTCAGGGACGAATGAAATCTCAGCATTTGGTGGTCCGTTGCTCTCCATTGCTTTGATGGCTCCATAGAATGGTGGAGTGCTCCCTGCGCCAGCAGCCTGATCTACCCGCTGATAACAATTACGTGTCTCAGTTGCAGAGAGAGATCCAGCTCATTAGTTTTATGCAGGGATAAGTGTGACCCAGTTGTCTGCTGAAGGTCATCAGGCCATCATGCCACGCCATAACGTTTCTGAAGCAACACAAAATATCGTGTTGATTGCACAGAGTCGGGAGCGATCCTTGTGTTTACAGGGATAATGGGACAACAAGGGCAGGATCAGAGCTTCCATACAGCACATCTGTTGTAGACACAGTTGTGGATGACATGAATCTCCTTAGAGTTTCTCCATCTATGATTAGGGGTGCTGCACAGCCTCGCCTGACCAGTTGAGTTCTGTCCGACAGTCTGGTCACTAGGGATATGTTGTAACCACCACAGTGTTTATTAGTGTGGTTGTCGTGCAGCTCATCCTTAGCAACTAGTGTGACTACAATTATACTGGGGCTACTTGGTGATTCCCAGTTGCACAATCAGGAACCACTGTGCGGCATTGTATGAATTTTTGTGACTTCCAATGCAAATCCATACACTTGCATAAGTGGTGGAGTCGTGCGACACAGTGGCTCTTGGTTCTGCAACTCGCTGGAAAGTGGTGTTTCTTAAAGGACAGTGGAGACTTCAACAGGCCTTCCTAAATTAACTTCAGTTCCAGACGTTTCCACTATTAGCTAACATACTGTCAGTAATACTGACACAGTCCTCCCCTCTGACTTTGTTATGCTGCACTCTTTGTCTCCTCTCATTTTGTCTTATGTTTTTAACATTTTGATGAGGTTCTTGTCTATTTTTGTTGCTTCTCCTTTTCTTCTACTATTTATTGTACTTGGCCGACTGTTTTATGGGTTTTTATTGTCCTGCAATAACCTTGCTCTATGTAGTCCTTTTGGACATGTCCAGTCTCTGATTAGAAACTATTATAACAATAGAAAAAAGTAGGAAACCGTTGTATAAATTCATTCCTATTTAAGCCCCTATTCCACGAGGCGGCTATGAGCAAACAAGCGCTGTCAGCGCTATTACACACGGCAGCAGCGAACGGGTGTGCTAGGCCCGGGTGATCGCTAAATCGTCTGGGCAGCCCATAGAATACAGCATCGGTCTGCTGCCCCCGCTCCTATTCCTCAGAGCAAAGGCAGCATATTGTTGCTGTGTGAGTCGTTTTTCTTT
This sequence comes from Dendropsophus ebraccatus, assembly GCF_027789765.1. Taxonomy (NCBI): domain Eukaryota; kingdom Metazoa; phylum Chordata; class Amphibia; order Anura; family Hylidae; genus Dendropsophus; species Dendropsophus ebraccatus. Next base: position 95,721,489 of record NC_091457.1, read on the forward strand.
CAACATGTTGAAAGACAAACGACTGCAACGATCAGCCGACATCGTTTATGTCGGCTGATCGTTGCCTTCTATTACACAGAACGATTATCGGCCGAATACGGCCGGTAATCGTTCTGTGTAATAGGGCTTTTAGAATGAGTACTGGTGTCTTGGTGGGAAAAGTAGTTGTTAAAGCACTTGATTAAATCTACATAAGACTGGAAACAGTCAGTAAGCCTGGCAGCCAACAAGCCTACACATAGCTTGCTCTGGTGGTCTGTATTTTGAGACTTGTTAAAGGGGCCGTCAGGGTTTATAACATTGATGGCTTATCCACAGGATAGACAATCAATGTCTGATCATCAGGGCACTGCGAACCAGATCATACTGGTACTGACCAAATCTAGTAAACCAAGACCAATATTACCAATAAAACCAGTATATCAGGAACAAATATTATTGCTACACCTTGACCACTACTATTATCACCACATATGGACTAATACCATCATACCATTAGTAAAATCTAATATTACATGACCAATATTACCAGTATATAAGAAACAAATATAATGGCCGCACCTTGACCACTACCATTACCATCACAATGTGACATATACTCCCGTACGATTTCTAAAATCCACTAGAAAGAGACCAGTAACACCCCCCCCCCCCCCAATATAGAAGATGGACCCCTCTGTGCCCTTCATATAGTAGTTTGGCCCCTCTGTGCCCCAATATAGTATTAGGTCCCCTCTGCACATTCATATAGTAGTTAGGTCCCTCTGTGCCCCTGATAGTAATTAGGCTGTACTTTGCCTCCATATCGTAGTTAGGTTGCTCTGTCCCTAGATCATAGCTGATAGGTCCTTTCTGCATTTATATAGTAGATTGGCCTCTCTGCAGGTAGGTGCCCAAAGGGTAATACCCCAAATATGTTGCTTGGTTCCCACTGGGGGGTTCCCTGGTTTCCCTGTGGGCCAGTCCGAGACTGTATGTGCAATATACACACCAGTAGCCTTTCAAAAAGGGATGTCGGTGTATTCTGCGGCATATGGACAGCAGATCCATTGAGTGTATTAGTGACATTTTTTGACCCGTTTGCTTAATTCTGCATGAAAAGAATGGCTGCCTGCACTTTCTGGTCCCACATAATAAATTTATAAGTTCAGAAAATGGTAAGAATGTGTCACTAGTTACTACATTTGGGCTATTAAACTCAATTGGCCCACTGTCTGTATGTTGGAGTATATGTCCCTTTTTGACAAACATGATGAGAGCCTAGTCTCAGGATCAGTACAGAATAAGTAATACAATATAATGGTCATTACAGCTCTGCAGTGTAGTGAAGTCAGTACAGGATTACTAATGTCATGTATTTTTATAGTGATTCATCTTTAATTTGTAGTTTAACATTGTATGTAAAATGATGTTTAGTTGTGGGTATCAGAAAGTCCTTTCTTGGAAATGTGCCTGATACCTTGTTACCATCCTTTAGTAAAAAAAAAAATACCCTTTCAACATATGTCTGAGATGAAACACTTTATACACTCATACACACACAAACCTGCATCAACAGTCACATGATCATCTGGTCGTGTGCCTCCCAGAATCCTGCATGATCCCTATTGAGTGGCAGAAATGGGATATCTTGGCCTCTGTGGTGGCTGCTGTTGGTGGGAATGTAGGTTAGATAAAGCCTCCTGTGTGGCCATAGACGTCTCAGCTTTCGCCCAGTCAGCATGTGGCATACGGCTGCCTGGACTAATGAGCTCTTAGTAGCTGGCTCGTCTCTGAAGAGTTTATCGGGGCCAGCAGAGGACGCGCTCTTTGTTCGCTGCAGCCTGCTCCATGCTCTGTTCCTTTGTCGCTTTTCCTGTTTTGTCCCCAGTTGAGGCCGAGGAGACAAGTGTCATTCCTCACACAGACTGATAACGCCTCTGCTGCTTTCCCTTCAGCAGAGGTTAGTTATCTGCCTGGAGCAGAGCTTCTTATCATGCCACTGACTTCTGTGGTTGTGTAGACATTTACAATCTATGCAAATCCCAGGGGGGAAGTTGCAGGACCCCCACTTCCCGAGCTATGAGGCCTGCTGCCAGTCGTCACTGTCGCACATACACATACATCA